>NW_027197856.1:0-53535 GCF_038502225.1 Cherax quadricarinatus
ATCAATACAGATTCTAGGACATAATTAGAAGACAGTAGAACTATATACAACTATATACAGATTCTCCACCACCACGATGCTGTGAACTATAACTCGAAGGCTGAGGGACTTATTGCCTCATCTTTTGTATATAGTTCTACTGACTTCTAATTATGTCCTAGAATCTGTATTGATAAAGCCACTGGATGGCGAAACGTCTACAATAAAGATATCCAGATGTTGTACATGTGTCTTAACTTTCATATTGTCGGTATTTTATACATTTCTTGCACAACTCATAGAACCCTGTTTCCCGGGAGGAAGAGGAAAAACATATTGTTAAAATCTGGGAGGAATTATAGCCTCACAGAGATCTGTTTCCCCAGAGGAAGAGAAAAATTTATTGTCCAAAATCTCTGAGGAATTATCGCCTCAGAGAGCCCTGTTTCCCGGGAGGAAGAGGAAAAACATATTGTCCAACTTTTAGAGGAATTATAGCCTCCCAGAGTAGTGTTTCCCAGGAGGCTGGAAAAATATACCCAGATCTGGGAGGGATTATCGCCTCATAGACACCCGCTTTCCGGGAGGAAGAACGAAAAATATATTGTCCAAATCTGAAACGAATTCTAAAGGAAATAAAAGTTTCCTTCAGAAAAATAAACTGGAATAAGTTCCCAATTAGGTCAGTTACATCATCTTGCCTGAGTCCCGGCAGAGCCAGACATCCAACCATATACTTACATATAATAATGTAAATAAAAATAAACTATTTTTTTGTAGTATACAAGTTGTAGTTTACATATATAATATTATTAAGCACAAAGAAAGCTACTAGTAAGCGTGTGTATTTCTGGCAGACTAATGCTAATGCTTTCAAACTACTTAAAGTTAGATATAAGTTATTGAGTGGTTAATTAGTCACTCTGACCTTGTATGCACCTCTACCTAAATATGCTCATTTACTTACAGCCAGTCGAGTCAACAACAACAGGATTTATTGTGGCCTAGAAGATGGTAATGCATCATGGTGACCCAACCACTGAACCATCAATGACAAATTTTATTTTTGCATGATACATGTTTGTACAAAGGAGTGTAATAATTTGGTGAACATGCCAAAAGCCCCTTTATATGCAGAGCATTTCGGCCACACTTAAGATTAATAAAGCAATAACAATGCAGTAATTATACATATGGTCATTAGGGGTGGCCTGGTGGCTCAAGCTCCCGCTTCACACACGGAGGGCCCGGGTTCGATTCCCGGCGGGTGGAAACATTTCGACACGTTTCCTTACACCTGTTGTCCTGTTCACCTAGCAGCAAATAGGTACCTGGGTGTTAGTCGACTGGTGTGGGTCGCATCCTGGGACACAAGATTGAGGACCACAATGGAAATAAGTTAGACAGTCCTCGATGACGCACTGACTTTCTTGGGTTATCCTGGGTGGCTAACCCTCCGGGGTTAAAAATCCGAACGAAATCTTATTTATTTATTTATTTATTTATTTATTTATTTCCAATTTGTGCACACATACAGAGGTACAAAAAAAATACAGATAAGAGCAGTATGCCAAAGCCACTTATACTATGCATAGCATTACGGGCTGGCTTAAAATTAACTTAAGATTAACTAAGCAATGATTATTATTATTATTATTATAATCAAAAAGAAATTGAAGATTAAATTAATTCACACTATATTTCTGAGGTGTGAACATTTTTTTCAGCGCTCTCAAGAAAAATTCGAAAAATTATGAAAATGAGTTATTCATATAGAAAAATAGCTTAACTCTTTGGCAACACAATGGTACAAGAATCAATGTTCTACAACGTTTCTACAAGAAATTATAGTCATTTATATCTGGTATGGTGGCGGCGATGTAGGTAGCGCGTCTGTTCTCAACCCATGTATTTTTTGGAATTTTTTCCTCGTTTTTATCGCTTTTTCTTTGCATTATTTTTTCTAATATAATAATTGATTATTTGGCATCATATAAGAGTAGGTGGAGCTTATCAATAGACGTCTAGCCTATCGGGAAGCACCTGGGTACACTCGGCAGTGCTCCCTCTCCAGAGAGTGCCAGGTGAAATCACTTCATTATTACGCTTATATATTAACTATACGGCTTATTTATCTATCAGAATTGATCTAATATGATATAATATTCACTGTAAATAACAAACAAACATGTTATATACTCTAGACTGAATAAAATAGGCCATAATATAGCGAGAGTCCACCAGCAATATCTCGATATAAAAAAGTTACTCCTCGTCTCCATGTTGTATTGTTTGGTCTGTGAGTGAGAGAAAACGATGTTTTGAAGAGGGTAACTGCACTAGAACATCAGTTTACTAAGAAATACACCGAAACAAACGCGATTTTCGCGAAAAAAAGAATTTTTTTTTTTTGACGGTAGGCCTGCCGGCGTTCTAGGCCTATATCTCGGAAGTAACTTATTCACTTATTTCGCTAACCAGCACCATTATTAATGATTGTATTGAAATGATTTTCAGACAATATAAAACAAAGTGTGTTTTAAATTTTAATGATAGATTTTTTGGAATATCTCAAATATTTTTGATTTTGTGGGGGGTAAAAGGCAGATATTTTGGTGAATGCCAAAAATTCTGTCAAATGTATTTTTTTTACCATGATAATAAGATATATTAGATGAAATGGCACTGACTTTCTCGATGACGCACTGACTTTCTTGGGTTATCCTGGGTGGCTAACCCTCCGGGGTTAAAAATCCGAACGAAATCTTATCTTATCTTATCTCTTAATGTAAAAAATTCGTGCTAGTTGTATTCTAACAGTTGGGAATGTCGGAAGTGCCACTCGTAGTGCCAATTTGTCGGGATGCTGCCATATATCAAAATTATGTTAATATTTTTTTTCTACGTTGTTTGTTGGCCAATCATACTGAAACTTTGTCACATTAAACTATATATGCACCTCTAAAAGTACACCAAAAATAAAATAAATCGGTTGAAAACAAAAATATATTTCCTCACTCCCCCCTTAATAAGTTCAATCACATCAACAGTGTTATGGTGGCTCACAGTGATATTATAAACCACCAGCGAGACATTAATGGTGATGACACCTCCCAGGAGGGTACCAAAAAAAAAAAATTGGAGTGAAGTACAAGGCCAGATATATTTACCTATTAAACCACCCATTAATTACTATACCACCTCTTATAAACCCTAAATAAGTTTATTAAGATACAGGTACACATAAATAATCGTACATATGTATATATTACTTAGGATAACCCAAAAACCAGTCAGCTACTTTTTTTTCTCCATTTGTGGTCATTGTTCGTTATTTAAACTTATTACCATCATATTTCGTAAGTAATTGCATCACAGACAAATAAAACAACAATATACCCCGAAGAAATGTCACTGACATTTCCTGGCAAGACCCAATATTTTTCAATTTCCCCGCGGTTTAAACCACATATATATTATACTAGGTGTATATAAGCCTACTAAAGGCCTATAAGAACACATAACAGGTGTTACAGAGCGTGACTTACCTGAGATTCCGTGATAATGAGTTAAAAATATTGCAGAGTGAGGTAGCACCTGCCTCACCTGCTGCTTCTCCCACACTAAATATTATATCTTATATCTATGATATACTTACTAGATATATGATTTTTCGAATGGTTCTATACGGGGTAAATTATCTTGAATTTAAATTGGGATAAGCCAGTAATATTATTATTAATTGTTATTATCATAAGCCAGTAATGTTAATGTGACTTTTTCATTAATTTATTTTCAGTTTTAATTTTGGGTTTTACGATTATTAGTTAACGTTTTACACATTTTTTTTGAGGCACCAGTGTTATATAAATAAATTAATATTACTATTACTTTAATATTATTATATTACTATTCTTATTACCATTTTTATTTTACTATATTATGATGTCATAGGGGACTGCTAAATCCTACTTTTTTTTTAATCAGGGGAAGCCCTAAACCTGTAGGGGTCATACAATACTTGGGGGAAATGGGAGACAATCAGGTTCGATTCAAGGGGATGATGTAGTCCAGTTCCTTGGATCAAGAGCCCCTCACCTGCCAATGAGGTTTATTATTTATTATTATTACTATTATTGAGGTAGAGGGGAATAAACCTGAATTATTATAATGATAGCTAGACGCTAAACCCACAAGGGTCATACAGCGCTGATATACTGAATAAGGAAGATAAAACTAGATTAATAAGTTTATTTAAGCACAGGTACAATTACCATACATAGTGTAAATTACCTAGGATAACCCAAAAAAAAGGTCACATAAGGTGACTTATTTCCATTGGGGACCTTGACTTACTTCCAATGCAATTCATGTCTTACATCTATTGGGGTCCTTATCTTATTTCTTTTGGGATCCTTGCCTTATTTCCATTGGAGTCCTTGATGATGGTCTCCTATCCAGTTTTCCACTAACTGACCAATATGATGCATTCCTACGTGAATTACACTCTATATATATATATATATATATATATATATATATATATATATATATATATATATATATATATATATATATATATATATATATATATACATTCCCTTCTTTGCCTCCATAGATAATGTGGAGTCAAAAAACGTTATCTATGGAGGCAAAGAAGGGAATGTATGAAAGTATAGTAGTACCAACACTCTTATATGGGTGTGAAGCTTGGGTGGTAAATGCAGCAGCGAGGAGACGGTTGGAGGCAGTGGAGATGTCCTGTTTAAGGGCAATGTGTGGTGTAAATATTATGCAGAAAATTCGGAGTGTGGAAATTAGGAGAAGGTGTGGAGTTAATAAAAGTATTAGTCAGAGGGCAGAAGAGGGGTTGTTGAGGTGGTTTGGTCATTTAGAGAGAATGGATCAAAGTAGAATGACATGGAAAGCATATAAATTTATAGGGGAAGGAAGGCGGGGTAGGGGTCGTCCTCGAAAGGGTTGGAGAGAGGGGGTAAAGGAGGTTTTGTGGGCAAGGGGCTTGGACTTCCAGCAAGCGTGCGTGAGCGTGTTAGATAGGAGTGAATGGAGACGAATGGTACTTGGGACCTGACGATCTGTTGGAGTGTGAGCAGGGTAATATTTAGTGAAGGGATTCAGGGAAACCGGTTATTTTCATATAGTCAGACTTGAGTCCTGGAAATGGGAAGTACAATGCCTGCACTTTAAAGGAGGGGTTTGGGATATTGGCAGTTTGGAGGGATATGTTGTGTATCTTTATATGTGTATGCTTCTAGACTGTTGTATTCTGAGCACCTCTGCAAAAACAGTGATAATGTGCGAGTGTGGTGAAAGTGTTGAATGATGATGAAAGTATTTTCTTTTTGGGGATTTTCTTTCTTTTTTTTAGGGTCACCCTGCCTCGGTGGGAGACGGCCGACTTGTTGAAAAAAAAAAAAAAAAAAAATATATACATATATTTTTTTTTTTTTTTTCAACAAGTCGGTCGTCTCCCACCGAGGCAGGGTGACCCAAAAAAAAGAAAGAAAAATCCCCAAAAAGAAAAATACTTTCATCATCATTCAACACTTTCACCACACTCACACATTATCACTGCTTTTGCAGAGGTGCTCAGAATACAACAGTTTAGAAGCATATACGTATAGAGATACACAACACATCCCTCCAAACTGCCAATATCCCAAACCCCTCCTTTAAAGTGCAGGCATTGTACTTCCCATTTCCAGGACTCAAGTCCGACTATATGAAAATAACCGGTTTCCCTGAATCTCTTCACTAAATATTACCCTGTTCACACTCCAACAGATCATCAGGTCCCAAGTACCATTCACTCCTAACACGCTCACGCACGCTTGCTGGAAGTCCAAGCCCCTCGCCCACAAAACCTCCTTTACCCCCTCTCTCCAACCCTTTCGAGGACGACCCCTACCCCGCCTTCCTTCCCCTATTGATTTGAACGCTCTCCATGTCATTCTACTTTGATCCATTCTCTCTAAATGACCAAACCACCTCAACAAACCGTCTTCTGCCCTCTGACTAATACTTTTATTAACTCCACACCTAATTTCCACACTCCCAATTTTCTGCATAATATTCACCACACACATTGCCCTTAGACAGGACATCTCCACTGCCTCCAACCGCCTCCTCGCTGCAGCATTTACAACCCAAGCTTCACACCCATATAAGAGTGTTGGTACTACTATACTTTCATACATTCCCTTCTTTGCCTCCATAGATAACATTTTTTGCCTCCACATATACCTCAATGCACCACTCACCTTTTTTTCTTTATCAAGTCTATGATTAACCTCATCCTTCATAAATCCATCCGGTGACACGTCAACTCCCAAATATCTGAAAACATTCACGTTCTCCATATTCCTCCTCCCCAATTTGATATCCAATTTTTCTTTATCTAAATCATTTAGTACCCTCATCACCTTACTCTTTTCTATATTCACTTTCAACTTTCTACCTTTACACACACTCCCAAATTCGTCCACTAACCTTTGCAATTTTTCTTTAGAATCTCCCACAAGCACAGTATCATCAGCAAAAAGTAACTGTGTCACTTCCCATTTTGTATTTGATTCCCCATAATTTAATCCCACCCCTCTCCCGATCACCCTAGCATTTACTTCTTTTACAACCCCATCTATAAATATATTAAACAACCATGGTGACATTACACATCCCTGTCTAAGACCTACCTTTACCTGGAAGTAGTCTCCCTCTCTTCTACACACCCTAACCTGAGCCTCACTATCCTCATAAAAGCTCTTTACAGCATTTAGTAACTTACCACCTATTCCATATACTTGCAACATCTGCTACATTGTGTATGTATATATTTTTTTTTTTCAACAAGTCGGCCATCTCCCACCGAGGCAGGGTGACCCAAAAAAGAAAGAAAATCCCCAAAAAGAAAATGCTTTCATCATCATTCAACACTTTCACTACACTCACACATAATCACTGCTTTTGCAGAGGTGCTCAGAATACAACAGTTTAGAAGCATATACATATAAAGGTACACAACATATCCCTCCAAACTGCCAATATCCCAAACCCCTCCTTTAAAGTGCAGGCACTGTACTTCCCATTTCCAGGACTCAAGTCCGACTATATGAAAATAACCGGTTTCCCTGAATCCCTTCACTAAATATTACCCTGCTCACACTCCAACAGATCGTCAGGTCCCAAGTACCATTCGTCTCCATTCACTCCTATCTAACACGCTCACGCATGCTTGCTGGAAGTCCAAGCCCCTTGCCCACAAAACCTCCTTTACCCCCTCTCCAACCCTTTCGAGGACGACCCCTACCTCGCCTTCCTTCCCCTATAGATTTATATGCTTTCCATGTCATTCTACTTTGATCCATTCTCTCTAAATGACCAAACCACCTCAACAACCCCTCTTCTGCCCTCTGACTAATACTTTTATTAACTCCACACCTTTTCCTAATTTCCACACTCCGAATTTTCTGCATAATATTTACACCACACATTGCCCTTAGACAGGACATCTCCACTGCCTCCAACAGTCTCCTCGCTGCTGCATTTACCACCCAAGCTTCACACCCATATAAGAGTGTTGGTACTACTATACTTTCATACATTCCCTTCTTTGCCTCCATAGATAACGTTTTTTGACTCCACATATACCTCAATGCACCACTCACCTTTTTTCCCTCATCAATTCTATGATTAACCTCATCCTTCATAAATCCATCCGCCGACACGTCAACTCCCAAGTATCTGAAAACATTCACTTCTTCCATACTCCTCCCCAATTTTTCTTTATCTAAATCATTTGATACCCTCATCACCTTGCTCTTTTCTATGTTCACTTTCAATTTTCTACCTTTACACACATTCCCAAACTCATCCACTAACCTTTGCAATTTTTCTTTAGAATCTCCCATAAGCACAGTATCATCAGCAAAAAGTAACTGTTAATTCCCATTTTGAATCTGATTCCCCATAATTTAATCCCACCCCTCTCCCGAACACCCTAGCATTTACTTCTTTTATATATATACACACACACAATTTAGTTCGTACCAAGTTCATCACTATTAATTGCCTTAGAATATACCACTTGTTCTCCTCCCAGTGAATTTACTATATTTCTTGTACAGTGGACCCCCGGTTAACGATATTTTTTCACTCCAGAAGTATGTTCAGGTGCCAGTAATGACCTAATTTGTTCCCATAAGAAATATTGTGAAGTAGATTAGTCCATTTCAGACCCCAAACATACACGTACAAACGCACTTACATAAATACACTTACATAATTGGTCGCATTCGGAGGTAATCGTTATGCGGGGGTCCACTGTATATTTTTTAAACCTCTCAGAGTATATATTTTATTATTACTGCATTATGATCATTTGATTTACATTACACTGACAGAGAGCTCTAAATTGGTGGGAGAAATGGAAGGCAATCAGATTCTATTCAAGGAAACTGAGGATAGCTTCAGTTCTTTGCATGAAGTTTCTTTCACCAACATCAAGGCTCCTCACCTGAACAATCATAACCTCACTTAAAGAAATTTTATTCACAAAAAATGTACACTGAAGTGCTTTATTTTGGGGGTTTAGCTTTCACCTGCTTTTTTCATGTCTAGATCTCACTATTTATCTTATTATTACTGTGCTCAAGACACTAACCTCGCAGGGGTCATTCAGTAGTTTTCACCTTATCTGACAGCATGTGTGTTAGATACTGTTCATGTTATGGGAAATATATTATATTATGGAATGCTAAACCCACAAGGATCATACGTCACCAGAAGAATGGAAAATACCTTCATCCAACTACGTATACATGAATGTGATCATGTACCCTCTGATCCTTCATGGCAAACCTCTGAAACTCTATCATTATTAAAATCAAAACTAAGCACTAAACCCACAATGGGCTGTGGACATCTGAAGTTTTTTTGTGCTTGTCTACGTTCCTCTCTGGTACTGCATACATTACTTTGCATATTGGATGTCAGTTCAAAGTCTTTTTCCGTTTCTCACCCTATTACTATACTTACAGGCAGACATTAAACATGTTTTTTAATACTAGTACGCTTTGTACCTCCTCTCTTTTCCTCTTCCTCTCATCACATCTTTTCCTCTTCCTCTTATCACATCTTTTCCTCTTCCTCTCACTTCAGTTTTGAACTCCAGTAGCAACTTGCTGGAATATTCTTGCAACATTTTGCAATCCCATTTATCCTAGATTTTCTCTTTTTGGCACTGTGCTCATGAATTTCAATTATAAATAAGAATTAACTAAAAAATATTAATTTTACATGCAAGTGATTAAGAAAAGCTTAATTTAAAATCCAACCCAAATCACTACATAACACTGAAATACAAAGCTACCGTAATTTCAGGGTTTTCAAAACAAAAAAGGTATGAAAAAAACACTGACTAACTGTTAGCACAAGAAAATAATTTTATTATGCATTAATTGTTAGTGATGTAATTTAGATTTTTATGGTAGCAAATATTTGGAATTCTCAATGAAAATTCTGGTTAACAATTTCAATATTATTATTATAATCATAACTAAGTGCTAAACCCATAAGAGTCAATAATTTCAATAGGACTTCAAACAGAACAGAAAAGTACTTTCTACTCTGATTAAAAAATACATATATACTGTATCCAGAGAAATTTAGCCCGCCATGTTGCTGACAAGTGCTACAGTACTGATAAAAGGAATTATTTTAACACACTGGCTATCTAACACCAGATAGGATGACCCCAAAAATAAGATAAAGAAAACACATTCACCATCATCCATTCAACAGCTGTTCTGCCAGAAATGAACAAACTCCATAACTCAAATTTCCCTCAAAATTGCAACATTATTATTACAGTACATTCATGGGGTAGCATTGAGCCTGTATGGGTCAGTGGGAGGTAACCTAGTTTGATCCAAGTATAGGGAGGATAACTACTTGGCTTACGTGTCTTTCAAAACCAAATAACTACTATTTACTGGATCAAGAGCCCTTCCCTAGTATCTAGGCACCTCAAATTCAAATTTTTATTTATCTATGTGCTGTACAAAGATAATGCAGTTTACATGTAATAAAATGTTATGAGGCATAAATGAAAGCCATTAGTATGCAGATGTGAAGTAGAGTAATACTGATGTGAATGAAAAATAAAATTGTATAAAAAGATGTAAATGCCAGGACCGAGGGGCTAGTAACCCCTTCTCTTGTATATGCACATTACTTAATGCAAAAGGAGAAACTTGGGTTTTTTCTTTTGGGCCGCCCCGCCTCAGTGGGATACAGCTGGTGCATTGAAAGAAGAAAAAGATGTAAGTGTGGAGAAATGGTGCTGGCAAAACATACTTGATGGTTAAGACACATGAATAACCTGCATGTTCTAGACAGCAAAGTTAAAAAAAAAAAAAAAACAGTGAATGCAAGAAAATTATTGTGGAAAGTATAAGGAAGTATTATTATTATAATCATGACCAAGTGCTGAGTCCACAAGGATAGTAGAAGGAAATAAAGTAGGTCTTGTAAGCATCAGGTAAATTATTAGTATTGCTAATTCATGGAGGGGAGTAATAAACCTGTAGTGATTGTACAGCACCTTGAGGAATGGAAGGCAATCAGGTTTGATCCATAGAATATGATGTCTGACTCAGTTCCTTGCATCAAGAGTCCTTTATATCCTCCCTCCACTGAGTGGGGATATAAGACAAATAAAACAGCCTGGGAGATTATGTCGAGATAGAGTTGTCAATACTTGTCTGCCATCACCACTCTCTCAGAATAGTTATTTGTGTCATCACCACTCCCTCAGAATAGTTATTTGTGTCATCACCACTCCCTCAGAATAGTTACTCGTGTCATCACTACTCCCTCAGAAGAGTTACTCGTGTCATCACCACTCCCTCAGAAGAGTTACTCGTGTCATCACCACTCCCTCAGAAGAGTTACTCGTGTCATCACCACTCCCTCAGAAGAGTTACTCGTGTCATCACTACTCCCTCAGAAGAGTTACTCGTGTCATCACCACTCCCTCAGAAAAGTTACTTGTGTCATCACTACTCCCTCAGAAGAGTTACTCGTGTCATCACCACTCCCTCAGAAAAGTTACTCGTGTCATCACTACTCCCTCAGAAGAGTTACTCGTGTCATCACCACTCCCTCAGAAGAGTTACTTGTGTCATCATCACAAATTACTGCAAGGCATGACTTAAAAAAAAAATATTGCAGAGATTTTTTGGCACATCATATATCACTTTCAACTTAACATGCTTTCATACATTAAGTATATTTATACATTATGGATTCTTAACAATCACTTTCAAGTTAATAATAACTATCAGTAATATAAAATATTGCTGATCCTCTTCCGTAATTTCTAAATGCATAATCAAATGCCAACATATTTAACTATGTGACTAACACTTCAGAAGATGGATGAATGTGCTCTAAGTGAAACAAAATATAGAAGATGTAGGGAACAAACATGTACATAAGTGGTATTAATTAGTTTGGCTAAAATAAAGTTAGAGATGCATTGGAAGACTCAGGTTGTCTTCTCTAAGGTGGTGACAAACTTGTGAAGATCTACAGCAAGGAGTGCTGGCCGCTCCATGGCTGCAAAGTGTCCCCCAGCTGGCTGCTCACTGTCAGTGTAAGTGTAGTTATCAGTTATGATAATGATGATGACAATATGATGATGATGATTATTAGCCAACCTTGAGTCATGGAGGTGGGAAAGGCAGTGCCTGACTCTGAAGGAGGGGTGGGGATGATGTAGTCAGAGGGTCACCTGAACTGTGATGTAAACACACTTCTAAAAATATGGCGACTACGTGAATAATGGTGAATATGTTGCCTTCTTTGGGCCAACCTACTGTGGTTGGAGATGGCCGCTGAGTTAAAGAAAATGATTACATTCATAGGGAAGTGCTTAACCCATACAGGTCATACAGTATCTGGGGAATGGGATGTGTAGGAGTAATCAAATATGATCCAATGAAAAGGATAGTACCAATTCCAGGGATCAAGAGCCCTTTACCAGCACCAAGACACTTTCCCTTGAAGTATAACACCTTAAGTTGTAACAGTAGTCCCTTTCCCCCCCCCCCATCCCCAAATAGTCTTCTCTTCCTCTCATCATCACTTTTCCACACATCCTCCTCATCTTCTTAACTGTTTGCCACTGTCTTCCCCATCATCCACTTCCCCCTCCCCCCATCATCCACTTCCCCCTCCCCCCATCATCCACTTCCCCCTCCCCCCATCATCCACTTCCCCCTCCCCATTAATCTCCTCTTTCATCCCCTTTCCTACCAGCTGAATTCTTTATTTATTTATTTATTTATTTATTTATTTATTTATAATTTGAGCACACTTACAGAGGTACAAAAAAAAATACAGATAAGAGCAGCATGCCAAAGCCACTTATACTATGCATAGCATTACGGGCTGGCTTAAAATTAACTTAAGATTAACTAAGCAATGATGAAATCAGTGAAAAACATTAATGTAAACTGATTACTATAAAGCACAAGTGAGTATTACAAAGACAGGTCATATGGTTGCATGCATTGTTGTAAATTCAGTAGAATGGAGTATTCTGTTAGGTAGTGAATTTAAAAAATAATAAAGTTAGATTGGGTTTTAGGTTTAACATTTATGTGATATAATTGTGAGAAACATTTAAGATATACAATTTATAAGGTTAAGTTATTCAGTATTTATTTGGTTTTGGGTGAGTAAGTGATCTTTGAGAAGAGACTTGAATTTATAAACAGGTAGTGTTTCTTTTATATTAACAGGTAATGAATTCCAGATTTTAGGGCCTTTTATGTGCATTGAGTTTTTGCATAGCGTGAGATGGACACGAGGAATATCAAAGAGTGATCTGTGCCTTGTGTTATGGTCATGTGTTCTGTTGAGGTTGGCAAGGAGATGTTTGAGGGGAGGGTTAATATCAGAGTTGAGTGTTCTATGTATGTAATAGGTGCAGTAATAAGTATGGATGTTTTGTATGGTGAGTAGGTTGAGTGTATTGAATATTGGTGGAGTGTGCTGCCTGTAGTGAGAATTTGTTATCATTCTAACTGCAGCCTTTTGTTGGGTAATTAGTGGTCTGAGATGGTTACTTGTTGTTGAGCCCCATGCACAAATTCCATAGGTGAGATAGGGGTAAATAAGAGAGTGATATAGGGCCAGGAGGGCTGACTGTGGAGCATAGTACCGTATCTTCGATAGTATGCCTACAGTCTTGGAAATTTTCTTAGAAATTTGTTGTATATGTGTATGAAATTTGAGTCTATTATCAAGGTGGATTCCTAAGAATTTTCCCTCTGTTAGCTTTGTGATAGGTGATCCGTTTATCATTATGTTAAGAGGGACATCTGTAGCTCTGTTACCAAACTGAATGAAGTAGGTTTTGTCAATGTTTAGTGTAAGTTTGTTAGTACTCATCCAGGTAGATATTTTCTGTAATTCGGTATTTACAGTATTGGCTAGCGTGACTGGGCTCGGGTGGGAGAAGACGTATGTTGTGTCATCAGCAAATAGTGTGGGTTTGAGTAATTGAGAAGCATTTGGTAGGTCATTTATGTATAGGAGAAAGAGAAGAGGGCCAAGGACACTTCCCTGTGGGACACCAACTGTAATTGGTTGTGCAGAAGAGTTTGCCCCATTTGCGTACACATATTGGCTTCTGTTGCTGAGGTATGACTTGAGGTAGTTGAGGGAGTGCCCTCTTATACCATAGTGTGATAATTTTACGTGGAGCAAGTCATGGTCAACTGTATCAAAAGCTTTACGTAAGTCAATGAAGATCCCCAGTGGGACTTCTTTTTTCTCTATTGCAGTGTATATATGTTCTAGCATGTGTATAATAGCATCATTAGTATTTTTATTAGGCCTGAATCCAAATTGGCAGGGGTTGAGTATGTTTTGGGAGATAAGGTAGGAGTAGATTCGTTTATGAATTAATTTTTCGAAGATTTTTGAGAGAGGGTGTAAGTTGGATATTGGCCTATAGTTATTCAACTCTGTTTGGTCTCCTCCTTTGTGGATCGGGGTGACCCTTGCTATTTTGAGTACTGTAGGGAAGGTGGAGGATTCAATGGATTTGTTAAAGAGTGTTGCAATGATTGGTGATAGCACTTGTGACACTTTTTTGTATATAAAGGGTGGTAAGGTATTTAAATCTCCTGCCTTGTTTTTTAGTGCGTTGATAATAAGGGAGACTTCGTATGGGTTAGTCGGAGCTAGGAACAGTGTGTTACGGGTAGTTGCCGGTGAGGTAGTCATTTGGTGGGGTATCTGAGCTTGGGATTTTATTGGCAAGGTTTTGTCCTATAGTGGAGAAGAAATCATTGAGTCTGTTTGCTGTTTCTGTTGGTGGGAGTTGGGGTTCATCTGATTTTGCTAATTTTATTTCGCTATTTCGTGATATCTTTTTTGTTCCCAGAATTTCTGATAGAGTTTTCCAGGTCTTTTTTATATCACCTCGTAAGTTGGATAATCTGTTCTGATAACTTAGAATATATTTTATACATAATACAGGAAAATAATAGAATAATTTAGTGACAAATATTGATAACCAATTCTCAATATCCAGAAACAATAATATTTAACTGAAAATGCAGTGTCTTATCAGATATTTAAAAATATTGAGTTTTTTATATTAAAAAATTGACCTCACTTAGGAAATGGTCTTGACCTCTAAGTGGTATATTAAGTTTCTGAAATTGGCAAGACATTTAGGAATGTCCACAGCAAATACTAATAGATTTTTGTACTCTGTTTCATAATTATACAACAAAACAGGACGACTACAACAATTCAAACTATTCTTCAGAAAATAATTCCCTAATCTAAATATGAGAGTTCAGGTGGAGAGGAAATTTTGATTTAAAGTCAGCATTTTTTTTTTAAATAACTTTTTTTGGTGAAATTGATAAGATTTGTTTCTTCATTTAAGATTTCACTTATATTTAGCACTCTAGCACATGCATTTGGCTGATTAAAAAATGTATCATTTATACTCCTAATTCGCATGGCTATATATTTAGCATTCTAAAACAATACAATGAAAATTATTTTTCATCAAATGTGTGATGCAATTATTAAATATTACTTTACAAACAATTTAAAAATGATCTTAAATGAACAAATAGTTAAAAAACTACAGCAGTTTGTAAAACTTTACAAATAATGGATTTTTACATGAAAAAGTCAGAATCTGCTGGTAAATGCATTAACTAATAGCTGTCATTACTTGGGAGCTTAGAGACAGATGAGGCCTTATTAAACACCGTAATTACTAAAGAAATTGGAGATGAATGAAAAAGAAATCATTCTTACTTGTAAGTGACAATATTGTAGAACTTGTGGGCAATAAAGTTCTTGGGCAAGTTTAAAATCTCCTGGGGAAAGGATGCCAGTCCAGCAGGTACTCGAACTGGGATGCTAGAAAATGAGAATCAGATGACCACTGCATTATTAATCATCTTTGTAAGAAGATTAAACAAACAATGAATAATTTCAAAATTTCCTTATTTTTATTATTATATCTTAATTTTTGCCACAGAACACAAAACTAAAAATACCACTTACGTATCTAACTTTCCGTAAGTTTTTTTGTTAAATCCCTCAGAGTAAAAGCGTACGCTAGTTGTGATAGAATTTGTGAACCTGCAATGCAATATGTTTGTAAGTCATAAGTCAATGATGAGATCAATGGCACATAATACCAACAAGTTGATAAATAGGACACATGTGCAACATCTGGGTGTCTTGAGAGATGGTTCACCTGCACACCTCACCTGTGGTGGTGACATGTTTAACCTGCTGTGGAGGTGAAATCTCTCTCAAACAGATACAGGAGGATCTGCTTTACAGCGCCTTTTCCTTACAGCATTTCGCTAATGCAGTGTTTTTTTCAATTATAGCCATTCTTCATTTATTCAGACTTCTTACAATAAATATATTCACCACACACTATAAGCTAAGGATGAAAATATTTTAAAATATATGCATCTTTTAGGCCTAGCTCTATTGCTCACTTAATATGATAGTATAAACATGTTATCAGGCTTTCTATGCAGTAGCCTGGAACCTAACCTGCCTGTATAAGCAGGACCCTCCTGTATATAATTATTTTTTTATTATTAACACACTGGCCGATTCCCACCAAGGCAGGGTGGCCCGAAAAAGAAATTATTATATTATTATTTGCTAATTTTTAAATCACTTGAATTTTAAAGCCTTTCTTTGTCACTTCCACAGATCTACGATAATGATGGCAGCATTGCTCATGTGGATCTGCATTTTAAATTCAGCTCCCTTAGATAAACTGTGAACATTAAATTTTGGTCTAGACAGGAGAAAATCAGTCTGTGCAGCGAGTGTGCAGGGTATAAAAGAATCCTGCTATTCATGGTGCATGATGGGAAAAGTAAACCTCTGAACCTGTGTTTGATTTAAAATAGCAACCTTGAGGTGTGCTCTAGCATAGTTTTTATGGTTTAATTGGAAGTTTCTTAGTATTATTTGATAGAATGGAAGACATACTGTTGGAACAGACATGATTTTAGTTGGTTTCAGGTGAAATTATTCTTTTTGAAAATTCCCAACACTGTCAGCCTATTTATTTCTGGGGATCCTGATAGTGAAGATGTTAAAAACATTGGATAATAGCAGAATTTTTTCCAGTACCTTTTGTTGGCACTCCTCAATATTACTTGTTCAAGTGCTCTGTATGCAAAAGAACACCTGATAATGCTAAACATCAAAAAAGTGATCAAAGATCTATTGAGCTAATATCCTTAAAATGATGACTTGCATGTTAGATAGGAGTGAGTGGAGGCAAGTGGTTTTTTAACTTGACATGCTGTTGGAGTGTGAGCAAAGTAACATTCATGAGTGGATTCAGGGAAACCAATTAGCCGAACTTGAGTCCTGGAGGCGGGAAGTACAGTGCCTGCACTCTGAAGGAGAGGTGGAGATATGCTGCAGTTTTCGAACTGTAATATTTGCATGCCTCTGGCAGGACAGTAATGGAGTATGTGATGATAAAAGTGTTTCTTCTTTTTCTGGTCACCCTGCCTCGGTGGATAAGCTATGGCAGGAAAAGAGGGACTATAAATGTATAAATTCAAGGATTATGTGGAGTAAAATAAAGATTGGATGTGAAAAGTGGTTTATAGTAAGCGTGTATGCACCTGGAGAAGAGAGAAGTGTAGAGGAGAGAGAGAGATTCTGGGAAATGTTGAGTGAATGCGTGGGGAGTTTAGAATCAAGTGTGAGAGTAATGATGGTTGGGGATTTCAATGCTAAAGTGGGTAAAAATGTTATAGAGGGAGTAGTAGGTAAATTTGGGATGCCAGGGGTAAATGTAAATGGGGAGCCTTTAATTGAGCTATGTGTAGAAAGAAATTTGGTAATAAGTAATACATATTTTATGAAAAAGAGGATAAATAAATATACAAGGTATGATGTAGCACGTAATGAAAGTAGTTTGTTAGATTATGTATTGGTGGATAAAAGGTTGATGGGTAGGCTCCAGGATGTACATGTTTATAGAGGGGCAACTGATATATCGGATCATTATTTAGTTGTAGCTACAGTTAGAGTAAGAGGTAAATGGGAAAAGAGGAAGGTGGCAACAACAAGTAAGAGGGAGGTGAAAGTGTATAAACTAAGGGAGGAGGAAGTTCGGGCGAGATATAAGCGACTATTGGCAGAAAGGTGGGCTAGTGCAAAGATGAGTAGTGGGGGGGTTGAAGAGGGTTGGAATAGTTTTAAAAATGCAGTATTAGAATGTGGGGCAGAAGTTTGTGGTTATAGGAGGGTGAGGGCAGGAGGAAAGAGGAGTGATTGGTGGAATGATGAAGTAAAGGGTGTGATAAAAGAGAAAAAGGTAGCTTACGAGAGGTTTTTACAAAGCAGAAGTGTTATAAGAAGAGCAGAGTATATGGAGAGTAAAAGAAAGGTGAAGAGAGTGGTGAGAGAGTGCAAAAGGAGAGCAGATGAAAGAGTGGGAGAGGCACTGTCAAGAAATTTTAATGAAAATAAGAAAAAATTTTGGAGTGAGTTAAACAAGTTAAGAAAGCTTAGGGAAAGTATGGATTTGTCAGTTAAAAACAGAGTAGGGGAGTTAGTAGATGGGGAGAGGGAGGTGTTAGGAAGATGGCGAGAATATTTTGAGGAACTTTTAAATGTTGAGGAAGAAAGGGAGGCGGTAATTTCATGCACTGGCCAGGGAGGTATACCATCTTTTAGGAGTGAAGAAGAGCAGAATGTAAGTGTGGTGGAGGTACGTGAGGCATTACGTAGAATGAAAGGGGGTAAAGCAGCTGGAACTGATGGGATCATGACAGAAATGTTAAAAGCAGGGGGGGATATAGTGTTGGAGTGGTTGGTACTTTTGTTTAATAAATGTATGAAAGAGGGGAAGGTACCTAGGGATTGGCGGAGAGCATGTATAGTCCCTTTATATGAAGGGAAAGGGGACAAAAGAGATTGTAAAAATTATAGAGGAATAAGTTTACTGAGTATACCAGGAAAAGTATACGGAAGGGTTATAATTGAAAGAATTAGAGGTAAGACAGAATGTAGGATTGCGGATGAGCAGGGAGGCTTCAGAGTGGGTAGGGGATGTGTAGATCAAGTGTTTACATTGAAGCATATATGAACAGTATTTAGATAAAGGTAGGGAAGTTTTTATTGCATTTATGGATTTAGAAAAGGCATATGATAGAGTGGATAGAGGAGCAATGTGGCAGATGTTGCAAGTATATGGAATAGGTGGTAAGTTACTAAATGCTGTAAAGAGCTTTTATGAGGATAGTGAGGCTCAGGTTAGGGTGTGTAGAAGAGAGAGAGAATACTTCCCGGTAAAAGTAGGTCTTAGACAGGGATGTGTAATGTCACCATGGTTGTTTGATATATTTATAGATGGGGTTGTAAAAGAAGTAAATGCTAGGGTGTTTGGGAGAGGGGTGGGATTAAATTATGGGGAATCAAATTCAAAATGGGAATTGACACAGTTACTTTTTGCTGATGATACTGTGTTTATGGGAGATTCTAAAGAAAAATTGCAAAGGTTAGTGGATGAGTTTGAGAATGTGTGTAAAGGTAGAAAGTTGAAAGTGAACATAGAAAAGAGTAAGGTGATGAGGGTATCAAATGATTTAGATAAAGAAAAATTGGATATCAAATTAGGGAGGAGTATGGAAGAAGTGAATGTTTTCAGATACTTGGGAGTTGACCTGTCGGCAGATGGATTTATGAAAAATGAGGTTAATCATAGAATTGATGAGGGAAAAAAGGTGAGTGGTGCATTGAGGTATATGTGGAGTCAAAAAACGTTATCTATGGAGGCAAAGAAGGGAATGTATGAAAGTATAGTAGTACCAACACTCTTATATGGATGTGAAGCTTGGGTGGTAAATGCAGCAGCGAGGAGACGGTTGGAGGCAGTGGAGATGTCCTGTCTAAGGGCAATGTGTGGTGTAAATATTATGCAGAAAATTCGGAGTGTGGAAATTAGGAGAAGGTGTGGAGTTAATAAAAGCATTAGTCAGAGGGCAGAAGAGGGGTTGTTGAGGTGGTTTGGTCATTTAGAGAGAATGGATCAAAGTAGAATGACATAGAAAGCATATAAATCTATAGGGGAAGGAAGGAGGGGTAGGGGTCGTCCTCGAAAGTGTTGGAAAGAGGGGGTAAAGGAGGTTTTGTGGGCTAGGGGCTTGGACTTCCAGCAAGCGTGCATGAGCGTGTTAGATAGGAGTGAATGGAGACGAATGATACTTGGGACCTGACGATCTGTTGGAGTGTGAGCAGGGTAATATTTAGTGAAGGGATTCAGGGAAACCGGTTATTTTCTTATAGTCGGACTTGAGTCCTGGAAATGGGAAGTACAATGCCTGCACTTTAAAGGAGGGGTTTGGGATATTGGCAGTTTGGAGGGATATGTTGTGTATCTTTATACGTATATGCTTCTAAACTGTTGTATTCTGAGCACCTCTGCAAAAACAGTGATAATGTGTGAGTGTGGTGAAAGTGTTGAATGATAATGAAAGTATTTTCTTTTTGGGGATTTTCTTTCTTTTTTGGGTCACCCTGCCTCGGTGGGAGACGGCCAACTTGTTGAAAAAAAAAAAAAAATGTTCCAGTGCATCGAGCAGTGTATTTGAAACAAATGAATAATTGACAATTATACAGTAATTTATGCAGAGTATTTTTCATCTAAATAATGAAACTTGTATAACTATGCAGCTTTTGACTGAATTGTAAAAGACTGAAAATTACTAAACTTCTTTTTAAACATCTTTACACTAAAACTTGCTTCCATACTTACTAGACTATTACACCTCTATACCTATAGAAATGGGAAACAAAACTGATTGAGAAATTATAACTAGACAACCTTTGTACAACAATTTACATACATACCAATAAATGCAGATATTATCCAACATATTATCTAGAGATATCGGAAAGTTACTGTGAAGGAGTCCACCATCAGGTTTGTGAGGATTGTCTTTGTGGGTCCAGGTGCTGAACTTTTCTAAGATATATGCTGCAAGGCTCACTGGATTCTGGTTCAGTGCTGCACCTGTGTATATGAAGACAAAATAAAGTAGTGGTGGTGGTTTGTAGGAACCTAAATGAATTCACAGTGAAGTAGTGGTGATGGCTCATAGGAATCTAAATGAATTCACAAAGTGAAGGGATTGATAAAATAGTGGTAGTACTGTATTAGTGAAATAGTGGTAGTGATATTGTATTAGGTAAGTGGTGGTGGTTGTAAAGTGTCAAAGGGGCAAGATCACCCACCAGCAGGTGACTATGTAAGGTGACTGTGACCTATACTTTATCTACAGAGAATCATCTCATAGTAACTATTATTGTAGAGAGGAGAACCAAACTCTCACACCTTGCTGAACCGCTATATAACCTGTTGTTGTCTGCAGGACCCAATACTTCCCTAGAACATAGCAGTGAACACTGTTAGATCCAAGGGTCCATGTAAGGCAAATCTGCTACACAGCATGATAGATACAGCAGCCTTTACCACAGCATCTGCATGTTCATTACCTGGAAATCCATCATGACCCAGGCACCAACAGAACTTCATGTCCCTGTGGTTCAGTGAATCATTTGAATTCTGATGTCCATATATACAGTGCAACCTTGGTATACGACCAGCTGCCTACTCAAACAAAGCTGAGCACTCGACCAAACAAATACGACCTGCCAAAACTTTGCATTATTTGTATAAAAAAGTCACCATGGGGCTTAAGACGATTAGTGATAACAGCAAACCAAACAGAAAATTGGTTGGGAAGAACTTGTTCGATACTCAAACGGAGCGGCACTCGAACAGCATTCCGGAATGAATTAAGGTCACATACCGAGGTTCCACTGTACTTCTGGCAAGTAAGACAGCTATTGAATAAATGTTGGCAAATGAGTTTCTTTCTTTGGGTCATACATTGGTGAGTTTCAAGTTTTTCAAATGAGCCTTGCCTCTTGGGTCAGACTTGTTAAACAGCTGATGTAGTGCAAAAGATTATATTACTGTATAAACATTTTTTTAACAAAGCAGGGAACATTTACATCCAATTCAGATGAAAGCAAAATAAATCAATGTACAGTATAGTACACTCCAGTTACAACATCCACTTGCTTTCTCTTCTTCACCGAAAGGGAATGTATAAATACATAGTCCAGTTTCTTTCTGATCACTGCAGTGATCAATTGAAGATTTTTATGTATCCCCTTCAGTTGAAGACTGAAACAAGTAAATATAAGAGCAGTGGATAATACAGCTTTCATAAAACAATAAATGTGAAAACACTTACCAATAGTGTCAGGTTTGGTGGACTGTATGTGCATGTAGCCAGATTCTATAACCATCATGGAGAAAAGATTTGACAGTGGGTACAATTTGTTCTGGTCTTCCTTAGCGACCAGCACTCCTGCTGGCAGGTAGGCTCCCAAAATCATTTTGAGTGTCACGGCAGGAGAATTGACAAAAACCATATTCACATGTACCCCTAAAATGCTGGAATAAATCAATTAATTAAAAATAAATTAAATTAAGAGTGAACTTTTAGCATGGTAGTTTAAAACTGTAATGGTCCAAAAAAAAAAAGGAGAGAGAGATGCAGCAGTAAGTGGGAGGTTGATGAGTAAGCTCCATGGAGTTGAAATCTCTAAGCTGAGGGACTGACCACCTCAAATACTATTGCTCCAAGGTTGATGGACTAATTACATCATCTTTACTTTGCTATTACACCTGCTGCCTCTGCATTTGACTGAAGAAGCCTACTATACAGGAGAAACATTTCAAGAATAAAGATACCCAACTGTCACATGTCTTATTCATCAACTTGTCAGTATTTTATACCACTGTCAACATAAATGGGAAGTTAAGAGAAAGGTCTGGCCTCAGTTGATATGCTAATTATGGAGGAAAATAGTAGGACATTGGATATGGCATAGGTGTGGTAGGAAGATAGGCATCTGAGAAGATAATATTGTTCTGAAAACTACATGTACTGTTTTTTTAGGTCTTGCTATGTTGTATAATTTACATCATACTGTTAGAATGTTTTATATAAATTCACTTTAACTACTCTCATTAGCATTTGTAAATTTCCTTCAGTGACATATGACACTTTCCACTACTTTGTCATACATACAATTCTGATGGAGTGAGTGAGAGGAAGAGTGAGCAAGCAAGCAAGTGAGCATGTGTGCATGTCAACCTCTTCCCCCCCCTCTCCCTTCTTTCTCCCTCTCTCTACCTTTCCCTTCCTCATCCCATTTAGCTCGCATTCTTGGTTATTCTTCTAAAACTGGAGCAAAAGACACAAATGAGATATTGCTAAATATTTAATTATCAAGAATCACTGCTTTTATAAAAAATTTTTTTAAACATGCCAGCCGTCACCCAGCAACGTAGGGCGACCCGAAAAGGAAGAAACACTTTTACCATCATCCACTGTATCACTGTCTTGCCAGAAGCATGCAGATACTACAGTTCTGATGCCCTCCCAAACTGCAGATATCTCCATCCCTCCTTCAGAGTGCAGGTATTGCACTTTTCACCCCCAGGACTCGAGTCCAGCTAACCAATTTCCCTGAATCCCTTCACAAAATGTTACCTTGCTCACAATTCGACAGCTTGTTAACTCCCAAAACCATTTGCTTCCACTCACTCTTATCTAACATACTCATACCTGTCCAAGCCCTGTCTTCCACCAAGGCAAGATGACCCAGAGAAGGGCAACATATTTGCCATCATTAGTTCAATCAATGTTTTGCCAGAAGTGTACTGACATAACAATTCAGGTGACTAAGACTACAACATCCACACCCTTCTGTCAGAGTGTAAGCATTACCCCTCCCACATTCAGGACTCAAGTCAGGCTAATACAGGAGTATATATTTTTTTTAACATCAATCACCTCCCACCAATGTTGGATGCCCCCAAAAAGTAAACATTCACCATTATCTATTTACTGGAAAAATAGACACAGATGCAGTACAATGCAATCATTTACCGACTACATTTTGCATACACAACGGGCTAAATTTATCAAGCAACAAACAGATCTGTTTGTGACTTGATAAAGCTCACTGTGTAAGGGAAACGTTGTCAATAAAGGATCACATTATACTGCATTTGAGACTATTTTTCCATCATGTCACTATTTTATACCATTTATTTCCATCTATTTACTAGCAGGTAATGGGGCAGTATGTTCCATATGTTCCACCTCATAGTGGAGTTCAACCTTACATCCCCTTAGGTGTACTACATCCATGCACATTTAAATAATCCAACTTTAAAATTTCCCGTCTTTGTCTTTTTAGTTAAGATAGAAGTTACTAGCCCCTTGCATCCAGCATTTTAGACACCTTCTAAAATGTGTGTAGATTATAGAGGAAGCAGTCTAACCTACTTCCTAGTGGAACTGAAAGAATGTACTACATACACAGTAAATTCAAGCACTTGTAGTGTATAATGGATGTCAGTCTATATCAGTTCAACATTTACCAATAAAGAACAAAGAGACACAGTAGTGACTGGAACAATACACAAATAACTCATACATAGAATCTCACGACAATGTTTTGGTCCGACTTGAACCATTTCCACAGTCACACTCCTATGTGCAGGTTATTTGTGTAATATTAAAAAGAGTCAACAGTGAACTTTCTCTTTCAAGATTGTTTTGTCTTTTATCTCAGTTCACTTGCTGATTCTTTCATCACCTTCTGTGCTTATTGGTGTCTTGAGTATATCTCCACAGGTAACTATTCTCCTTTGCAAAACAACCAGCAATCCTGCCAGTATAAAACATTTAACAACTTTCTTTTTTAAACTTTAGGACAGAAGGATAGCAGTGTACCTCCTTGTGTAGTTGCTGTCTGCCAACCTACTTCAAAAGTTATACAGAAAGAAATATTCCAGCATGGTAATGCTGGAGCACTCACTGGTCAGGGTACATAATGGCCATGTTGGTAGCAATTAGGGAGCCCCAGTCTCCTCCCTGCAAGTAGAACTTCTCATAGCCCAGACGTTTCATCAGCTTCAAGAACACCTGGGCCGTCTCAATGTTGCCAAAACCTGCATTAAAAAAAAAATTGTCAAATTTGATTTTGTCAGTTTTAGAAAATTTTTTGCTTAGCAATACAGTACAACTCTAATTTAATGATCCTTAGCAGAACATATATGAAAATGCACAAAATATCAAAGAACATTTTTTTAATCCTTTGGGGGTCGACAGGTCCTCTCAGAGACTTGTTCTCAGGGTAGGCCAAATTTAAAAAAAAAAAAATATTTTTTCTTATGAAAAGATAGAGAATATTTTCCCGATCATAATGGCACCAAAAGTATGAAATTTGATGGAAAACTTACGGAATTATGCTCTCGCGAAGTTAGCGGTCTCAACGATGTTTACGCATCGGCGATTTTGCCCACTTTGAGCCCTATTTTCGACCAATTCCAGTGTACTAGTCGACAAAAATCATAACCATTTCGCTAGAACTCCATTCTTTCTATCGAATGAGTACAAGAAACCACCCATTTACCGATTTCAACTATCCAATAAAGTGGTCAGAATTTAGCAATTTTGCCAATTTCACAAATTTCAAAAGATGCCAGTTTGCGAATAGGGTCCAGAATAAACAAAAAAGACATTCCTGGCACTAAAATAACAAGTTCTCTGTTCGTTAGTCACATCCCCAGGCCCCTCTTATATTTCTTTGGCTTTCGACTTTGAATTTTTCTTACAAAAAAATGAGATTTACTCTTATGCAGACTACTGCATTAGTGTAGAAATAGTATAAATAATATCAGCACATTTGTGAAAGAATATTAGACTCACCAGTTGATGTGTATTGAACGCTTAGCATGATTTGTTTACTTTTGAACTTCGGTAAAAATCGAACATTTCTGCTTCTTTGAGCTCAATTTCAAGGTACTTTTCATTGTAAAACCAGTCAAAATCATCTCCATTTCTGTAATATGTCTTCCATTCTATAAAATGAGACCAAGAAAACTAGAATACAACAATAAATACCACATGAAAATACAGTGCAAAGTCACTGTTTTAATCCAAAAACACGGTCAAAGTTTTTTTTTCTCATTACACAGTGTGTGCTGCAGGATTTTTTTTATACTGTGCACACTGACCACATAGACCCATTCTTTCATATGTAGGCCTACCAGCTTTCTCTCTCACTAGATTTGAGGGCGCTAGAATTTAGGTGTACTAGTACGTCAAAAACCCTGGGTCGTAAGACGTACTAGTACGTCTGAAACCCCCAAAGGGTTAACATGCTAGCCATCTCCCACTGAGGCAGGGTCACAAAAAAAAAAAAAAAAAAAAAAAAAAAAAAAAAAAACACCTTTCACTATCATTCAAAGTATCACTGTCTTTGTAGGTAAAACAGTTTAGATGTCACTCTAAACAGCAAATAACCCGAACTCCTCCTTTAAAGTGCAGGCATTGTACTTACCACCTCCAGGACTCCATGGGGAAGTGGGGAAAAATCCTTCTTCTGTAAGCCATGCATGATTTAAGAGACGACCAAAATGCTGGAAGGTAGAGGTTAGCAACCCCTTCTCTGGTATAAATTACTAAAGTAAAACGAAACTTTACATTTCTTCTTGTTTTGGATCACCCTCGCTCAGTGGGAGATGGCTACCGAGTTAAAAAAAATAAATAAATATATTGTATCTAAAACTTTACAAGACACTGTGAAAGCATAAAACCAAGTACAATACAGCAATACTGCTTATCAAGGACGATACCATCACATTTCTCAGTTTGTTACTAATAAATATTGCTGACTTATACAATTATAGAAATTTTATATAAGATTTAAAGATTACATTTAGATGCAGCACCTTGTTTGGAGGAGCTCTGAGAGAAGCCATAGCCAGGGATGGAAGCGCAGATGACATCAAATACAACATTACTGCCTTCCTGTGGGTGGTTAAGGAGAGGCAGTATGTCGTAGAACTCAACAAAGGAGCCTGGCCACCCATGGATCAGCAGCAGTGGCACTGCCTTGACATTTTTGGCACTGCCAATCTTGGAATTTGCACGCATGAAGTGGATGTCTAACCCTTCTATGCGGGTCCTGAAATTTAAGAAAATGTTGTGCAATCAGTGATAAAATGTCGAGTAATATTGAACATATTCATTTTTTCACATACTCTGCTTCAATAATACTGAACATATCAATTATCTGTGAGGGAAAAGTAGGCGTAAGTGGGGTTAAGGTTGTTCAGGCAACCAGGAACCATTAGCAAGTTACGTCGTGCACCCCCCCCCTCTGGAGGGGTGGGGCAAAACTAGTTCTTGGTGTCTGATTTGTTCAAATTTCTACTCCTGGTAATATTGACCTTACCTGGTGTGGGTTAAAGTTTGGAGAGTCACTTCACCTCCACTCTTCTCCTAATCAGGTAGGGTGATCTACCAGGAGTATTACTGTTTGTTCCTTTCTTTTGTTTGCTGGTTACCAGTAATGATTTTGGCATTTATCATTCTCTTCCATTCTTAAATGTTATATTATCATGACCATTGGTAACCAGTTTATTTCTTCATATTACCAGCTCTGTTCCTGGCGTGGTCATCCAGGATAGACGCCAGATAAAGGAGCAAGACATGTGTTAATGAGACTTATTAACATTATTGGACTACTACTGGCCCTTACCTGTTCTACTTGTGGTGCTCCATCCAAGTGGTAGGAGATTCCAAAACATCGGACTACCACCATCCGCCCAGGATAACCTACATCAATAATATCAGAAGATCTATCCAGGGCCATACCTACTCCTGCCCAACTACAAGAACCGAAGGCCATTTTTTTTATTATATTTAAATTTTAAGTAAAATCCTTAAAAATCATTATTCTTATTTTTCCTAGTCGTTTCTTTATTTATTTTTCCATTAGTTTCTTTTGTTCAGATGGAAGGCGTTCCACTGACATATCTTAACATACTGTGCTTCAAGTTAATAAATACTGAATTAAATATTCATCATTTTATTGTAATATCTGAAAACATGTCTCACTTTTATTGTTAGTCTAATATGAAATCCACACTGATTTTATTGCAATTTCCATGCCAGTTTATCTAGGTCAAAAACTCAAGGTTGTCCCAATAGGGTTGCTACATCATAAAATTAATTTATCCTTGGTATTCAACATGGTCATTTGGTGTAGGTATGGTAAGTATTACTTTGTTTAGTGTAATTTTGCCAAGAAATACAAATTTTTATATTAGGCTTGTTGAGAGAGTCCAATTTATTTTTATCTTCCCTTAATTACCCTTGGCCAGTCTTAAAAAATACTATATAGGATTTGAATAAACTCAGTGACATGTTTAGGAAACTAGATAAAACTACAAGATGTCTAAGAAGACAAACCTCTACACTTTATGGACAAGGCTCTGCCCTATACAGTAATTTGGATAGTTAAGTGCCCACTGTATAGTGAAAACCTTAGTTATGTATAAATCATCACCAGTTATTTCCAGCTGCAAGCGATGCTGGAAAATTAAGTTTTTTTTTTTTTTTTTTTAACATGTTGGCTATTTCTCACCAAGGCAGGGTGACCCAAAAGAAAAAAAACTTTCATCATTCAACACTTTCACCATCATACATTATCACTGTCTTTGCAGACGTGCTCAGATACGACAGCTTAGAAAAAAATATGTATAATTTGTATATAATTTACTCGATTACCCGCACCCCTCCACTGAAGTCCTTGTAATATTATACAGAGGTACCTCGGGATACAAACTTAATTCGTTCCAGAAGGCTGTTCGAGTGCCGATACTGAACGAATTTGTTCCCATAAGGAATAATGTAAATTATATTAATCCATTTCAGACCCCCAAAAATACACTTACAAAAGCAATTACATAAATACACTTACATAATTGCTCGAGTACTATTATGTTTCCATAAACTATAGTTGCAGTACAGTGAAGTGGAATAACGCATTACCTCAATATATACAGCGCCCTCCATCTATAATTATTTCCTAAGCAAAATATGAGTGATATGGACAGTTTTCCACAATGAGTACTAAGATAAGAGTAACAGTCAACACATACTGTACATTACTGGCTGAGCCTCCCCACTTGGCATGGAAACATAATGCAAGCTCACCATTCACTGAAACAAGTGCTTACACCAAGGTTGTTTTAAAACATGACCCCCTACATAAATAACAAAAAAAGGCATAATACAAGATAGGGCACAATTTCAGGAACACTTCCTATCCAAGTTAGCATACTTATGTATGTACTGCATATGCTGTAATTATACAAATTCTCATGTATATTTTAAATGTCAATGCATACTAAAAGATAATTCTATACAATATATAATTATTGTGTATATAATACTGTCCTACTTGAAATGGGGGTAGGAGTTGAGTCTTGCCTCTCTCTTCCTCCAGTCGTATTTCTCCCTCCAATGCTCCACAATTTCTTGCAAGGTGTCAGAGTTCATACCATATGTGAAATTGGCATCTTCCAGAGCTGGAGTCAGTCTCAGGGGCAGTGCCAGGCGAGCCTTAAAATCTCGCAAGTCCTGTGGTGGAAGCTATATTTACTTAAAGTTGAAACACTTCAGACAATTTGACACATCACAAGACTAGAATATAAACTTTAACTTGATACAATATAACCTAACTTTTCTTAAACTGTGTGTAATCTGGGTTTGTGAATGCTAAGTGTAACCCTAGCCAGTCAATTTATAATGTTTTACATTTTCCCAGGGAATAAACCTTAGATCTGAAAGGTTTGTAAATACCAACAAGGTGCTGCAAATGACACTTAGATGCAGTAGATCCCATTATTAATGACAACATTTTGCTCACACAGGGCATATGTTTATTAACAACCTTTCTGCCAACTGTGTAATTAAAATGTTTTTGTTAATAAAGGTATCCACCATATTTAAGTGTCATTACTCCATAACCTAGATGTCTGCATCCTCCTTTTTCCCAATGGACACTCCCATGCCTAGCCAAACTGTCATATGGTGTTAAACATCCTGTGACTCCTTTGGGTACCAGAGGGGTTGAAGGAGGCAAGAGTCATTCCAGTCTTCAAGAGAAAAGCAGCAAGTCTGATGCCAGCAATTACAGGCCTGTTAGTATACTCAGTGTGATGTTTAAAATTCTAGAGAAAGCAGTGTATTTTCAAGTAGTTAAGTATCTGAATGACAATACCATCCTACACATTTACCTATCAGGTTTCAGATATTATTCAACAAGGTACCTCCTTAATCAAACTGATGAACTACCTGAGAACTCAAATACTGTTAGGGAATCTCACAAGAATGGTGACTCCAGACCTGCAAAAGGCATTCAGTACAGTTTACCATAATATGTGCAAGAAACTACAAGATATTGACATAAACTGATCTACAGAGCCTAAGTCTTACCTAAGCAACAGGAAACAAATTATCAAGGTGAATAATACAGAATCTAATTTTTTTAATTGCACACTTTTAGATTTAACCCCTCTACTAAAAAACAGATTGATATTACCAGTTGCTCAATATATTGTATTATAGAATCCCAAAAACTCTTTCAATTCACAAAAAAAAAAAAAAAAAAAAAAAGCAATTATGATTATTATAGTCACGATTAAATATTAAACTCATAAAGGTTACACAGTGGCAGGGCAATAGGAGGTAATCAAGTTGGATCCAAGGGGAAAGCAGGGTGAACACGAACATTACTGTACCTCATCAGAAACACTGATGCTAAAACGATTGATGGAGACATCTTCGTCCTGTGGTTCCCCTGGCCCCCACCAAGGGTCAGGTTCAAGGTGGGGAAGTGGAGGCTCCTTCATCATGTACTTCACCTTGTATGACACTACCACCACCATCAACCCCACCACCATCAACCGTGACCATGACATCTGCAAATGAAACTAAGATTTTGATGCCGCTACCTTGGGTCAAGCATAGTTCATGGTTCAGTGATAACACCTTTTGCTCGTAATCAAAGGATCCCAATGGAAATAAGTCACTGACTTTTTTGGGGGTTATCCTAGGTAATCTACAAATATGTTGCTATGTATGATAATTTATGTAACTACATTCATGTGTACTGGTACCTAAATAAACTTACTTAGTTGTGAACTATAGGCATGAAGTGCCACTGTAATAAAGATTACGTTCTGAACACTAATACCTTTGTATATGGCTAGTCTAAACAAAAACTTGTATGAACTATTATTTTAGTATATTCACAGAGAATCACTCAACCTGTAGCAATAAGCAACTGGTGTGTGTTGCATCCTGGAGTACACCAGGAAGGTGTTTCAGGGGTCAATACCCATGGCCTGGTCCATGGTAAAATTAAATGAATTTGCCCAAAATGCTTTGCATAACCAGGAGCTTTCTATATAGTATGTCATTGCTGTCAGCTATGGTTTGTATACATTTTATTGTGTACTTGTAGAAATAAAGATTATTATAATTGGGTCATCCTATAATGTACTACACTATATATATAAATGATATTACCCATCTGCCTGGAAGACTATTTTAAAAATAGATATATAGACAGTTTAAATAAAAACTTAATTGTTATTAAATTCATGGGGAAGCGCTAAACTCGTAGTGTTTATACATCATCAAGGTGAATGGAAGGTATTAGATTTGATCCCAGAAAAGGGAGATGGTGTAAGTTCTTGGATGATGAGCTGAGCAGCATTAAGGGGCTTCCCTTGAACTCACTGTAGTCTGGACGACCTTGCTGTTAGTCTTCACCCTTAAGTAAGTTAATTTTGGTACAGGTATATATAAATACAGTTACACAAATTATCATACATAGATGTACATGTATGGTATACAATACAAAAAAAGATGAATTAAACACATGTGCAACATGTAGGTATCTTCATAGTAAACTTTTCACCATCAATGCCTTTATTAATACAAATTCAAGGACATAATTGGAAGACAGTAGAACTATATATAAAAGATGAGGTAATCTGTATTAATAAAGCCACTTGATGGTGGAACGTTTACAATCAATTTTTCATCAATACACATGTGTGTAAATTACCCAGGATAATCCAAAAAAGGGGTCAAAGTGACTTATTTCCATCGGTGTCCTTAGTGTTAAATCACCTCAAAATACATATTGAAGAAAGTAACCATAAAAAAACCAACGGTACCTGAAAACTGGGTCTAAATTATATAATTTTCTGATTTATTTGCAAGATGACACTAAATTTTAAAGATATGTGTTGCTAAGTGTGTCCCCATAATATTCAAGGTCACAAGGTTAACACTACACTTACAATATAACCTCACTTAACAAAGCACCTCAATATAACTGTTAGTGTTATACTAGTACCTGTGATAAGTAGTGAGAGGTAGAGAAGGAAGAAAGACAGGTAGAGATATATAAAGTAGTACATCACACCCACCTTGACTGTCTCAGTACTGACTACAACACTACCTGACTGTCCCTGGATGTCTAACAAGCAGCATCTGGCACTCAACATGCCATAAGGGTGAACTGTGTGTAACATTACCAGTGTAACTCCGACCTTATTGATCTACGCTCAGTTGCCATGACAACCATATTATACTGGTCGAGGCTAATCTGCAAAAACTTTCATAGTCAAAGTCAAAGGGCGATGGTATGATGCTGGCGGCTCATAATCACAGATAACACTCTCCTCCAGTATCTCTTCTGATTACCTGTAATTTTTCCTTTACACAAATCAATTTTATACGCTAAACCCGTTGGGATTATACATTCAAAACTACCATTTATTATAAATTTGTGCACACATACAGAGGTACAAAAAAAAATACAGATAAGAGCAGTATGCCAAAGCCACTTATACTATGCAAAGCATTACGGGCTGGCTTAAAATTAACTTAAGATTAACTAAGCAATGATGAAGTCAGTGATAAAACATTAATGTAAACAGATTACTATAAAGCACAAGTGAGTATTACAAAGACAGGTCATATGAAGGATTCTGTTAGGTAGTGTATTTAAAAAATAATAAAGTTAGATTGGGTTTTAGGTTTAACATTTATGTGATATAATTGTGAGAAACATTTAAGATATACAATTTATAAGGTTCAGTTATTCAGTATTTATTTGGTTTTGGGTGAGTAAGTGATCTTTGAGTAGAGACTTGAATTTATAAACAGGTAGTGTTTCTTTTATATTTACAGGTAATGAATTCCAGATTTTAGGGCCTTTTATGTGCATTGAGTTTTTGCATAGTGTGAGATGAACACGAGGAACATCAAAGAGTGATCTGTGCCTTGTGTTATGGTCATGTGTTCTGTTGAGGTTGGCAAGGAGATGTTTGAGTGGAGGGTTAATATCAGAGTTAAGTGTTCTATGTATGTAATAGGTGCAGTAATAAGTATGGATGTTTTGTATGGTGAGTAGGTTTAGTGTATTGAATATTGGTGGAGTGTGCTGCCTGTAGTGAGAATTTGTTATCATTCTAACTGCAGCCTTTTGTTGGGTAATTAGTGGTCTGAGATGGTTAACTGTTGTTGAGCCCCATGCACAAATTCCATAGGTGAGATAGGGGTAAATAAGAGAGTGATATAGGGCCAGGAGGGCTGACTGTGGAACATAGTACCGTATCTTCGATAGTATGCCTACAGTCTTGGAAATTTTCTTAGAAATTTGTTGTATATGTGTATGAAATTTGAGTCTATTATCAAGGTGGATTCCTAAGAATTTTCCCTCTGTTAGCTTTGTGATAGGTGATCCGTTTATCATTATGTTAAGAGGGACATCTGTAGCTCTGTTACCAAACTGAATGAAGTAGGTTTTGTCAATGTTTAGTGTAAGTTTGTTAGTCCTCATCCAGGTAGATATTTTCTGTAATTCGGTATTTACAGTATTGGCTAGTGTGACTGGGCTCGGGTGAGAGAAGACGTATGTAGTGTCATCTGCAAATAGTGTGGGTTTGAGTAATTGCGAAGCATTTGGAAGGTCATTTATGTATAGGAGAAAGAGAAGAGGGCCAAGGACACTTCCCTGTGGGACACCAACTGTAATTGGTTGCGCAGAAGAGTTTGCCCCATTTGCGTACACATATTGGCTTCTGTTGCTGAGGTATGACTTGAGGTAGTTGAGGGAGTCATTCGCTGCCTGACCACGGTAGTGTGCGGTAGTGCTCTGCACCCCTCTGCTGTGTGTAGGCGAGCGCCCTTGTCAGTTACCTGGCTGCAGTGGTGTGAAGTGGTGCTGTCACACCTCGGCTAACAACTTAGGTGCACTGTGATCGTCAAGATGGCGGTTAGTCTGAGACGAAGGATAAATACTGTAGGCATCGAGCTACTTAAAGGAACGATAACGACCAGTTCTGCGCAAGTCTTATTGCCAAAGATCATACGGGAGACTTATGGAGTACAAGATTGTGACTTGTATGGTGTAGCATTGAACGGAGGACAACGAATTTTCGTCAAACTGCTATCTGCAACGGTTTATGAATCGTTAATCACCAGGTTTCAGGACGTGAGTCTTAACGTCACACCAGCTGTCACTGTAAGAATGATAGATGTTTCACGGTATTATACGTGGATCAAGTTACGCAACGTTCCCTTTGAGGCGGACGAGGCAGATATAAGGAAAGTTTTTGAGAAGTATGGGACGGTGCATTATGCTCAACATGGTACGTGGGCGGCAGGAGCCTATGCTGGTTTTCCAGAGGGTTCTTTCAACCTCAAAATGACTTTGAGGCACCAAATACCATCCTATGTGTACCTACAAGATTTCAGGACGCAGGTAATGGTAATGTACCCAGGACAACGACGTACGTGCCGCCTATGTGGTGAGTATGATCACATAGCGGCGACCTGTGACAAGCGAAGACATGTGCCTGGACCTGTGGTGGACGTCGCAGCCCCTGCTTCAAAGGTGGCAGGTGAGGAACAAACATCGGATGGAGGGCGTGGTGTTTTGTGGAGCGAGATAGTGGATCGGGCACACAGGACTGGTGGTGAGTTGGAGTCCCGCCCCCAACTGCCTGATCAGGTGTCGTCTCCTTTGGATAAGGAGGAGCAGCAAGTACAAGAGAAGGTTCATGAGATTGAGGAGGAATTGGTGGAGGTGTTGAAGACGTTGTCACCACCAGAGAGGGATGTTACATCTGAGCGTGGTGTCATTGGAGAATCGTCGCTTCCAGAAAGTCTGAGACATGATAATTTGGGACGTGATGGTGGTTTGGAGTCATCCATTGACTCATTACACCATTCTCAGGTGGAGGTGGAGGTTCATCGAGAGGTAACATCTGATCAAGATATGTGTAACATGACTGTCACGAGAAAGAGGGCGGCTACATCAGATTCTGATGACGTCCTTACGCCTGCACAAAGGCCTGGGAAAAAGACTGAGGTCAAGCGTGAAGGTAGTGGTGTAGGTGGTGGTAGCCATGATAGGAGGCACCGGAAGAAGGGGGGAGGGAAAGAGAGCACTCTGAAGGTGTTGAACGTAAATTCAAGCTCTGGAGTTGTAAAGAGTGATGAGAGGAAGCAGGGGTGGAAACTTTAATAGGCCTTAGGTGTATGTCTGTAAATGTTAATGGGTTATGTAGCGGTATGAAGAGAGATTGGTTTCGTAATTTTCTGAATAAATCTAGAGTGGATGTTGTGTTCCTGCAGGAGCACAATTTCAAAGAGGGTAGGGTGTTGGAGGTGGCAGGATTTCGGGTAGTTACCCTGCCATCTCCCCGTCTAAAAGGTGGTGTGGGAATTTTAATAAGGGAGACGAGCCCGTTTGTTTTGCAGAGAAGCGAGGGAGGAGGGGGAGGGAGGGTGTTGCGTGTGGATGGGTGGTGGATGGGTAAGCGTGTGTCTTTTGTGAGTGTGTATGCGCCGGCAGAAAATAACATAAAGGTAAAGAATGATTTTGTGTGTGAGGATCTTGTGTTTTTCTTAAGTGCACTGCCAGAGGTGGCGATAGTTGGTGGGGACTGGAATAGTGTAATCAGGGTGGCTGATGTGGACCCAAGAGGAGCTGGATATATGTCTGTGGCTCTTAGGGATTTATTAAGGGATGTTAGGTTACGTGATGCCTTTGGGGGAGCGGTGTGGGAGACTGAATATACGTTTGTTAGGAGTGGTTATGCTGCGAGACTAGATAGAGTGTACCTTTCTCAGGGAGTGAACGTGAAATCTTTCAGTACTGTTGAGACTACAATGTCAGATCATAGGGCAGTGGTGGTGGAGGTTGGGTGGGGGACGCTCGCGGACATATATAGAAGTTATTGGAAATTGGAAATTTAGATAAGGCTAAAGAGGTCTTTGTGGCATTTATGGATTTGGAAAAGGCGTATGACAGGGTGGATAGGGGGGCAATGTGGCAGATGTTGCAAGTGTATGGTGTAGGAGGTAGGTTACTGAAAGCAGTGAAGAGTTTTTACGAGGATAGTGAGGCTCAAGTTAGAGTATGTAGGAAAGAGGGAAATTTTTTCCCAGTAAAAGTAGGCCTTAGACAAGGATGTGTGATGTCACCGTGGTTGTTTAATATATTTATAGATGGGGTTGTAGGAGAAGTAAATGCGAGGGTCTTGGCAAGAGGCGTAGAGTTAAAAGATAAAGAATCACACACAAAGTGGGAGTTGTCACAGCTGCTCTTTGCTGATGACACTGTGCTCTTGGGAGATTCTGAAGAGAAGTTGCAGAGATTGGTGGATGAATTTGGTAGGGTGTGCAAAAGAAGAAAATTAAAGGTGAATACAGGAAAGAGTAAGGTTATGAGGATAACAAAAAGATTAGGTGATGAAAGATTGAATATCAGATTGGAGGGAGAGAGTATGGAGGAGGTGAACGTATTCAGATATTTGGGAGTGGACGTGTCAGCGGATGGGTCTATGAAAGATGAGGTGAATCATAGAATTGATGAGGGAAAAAGAGTGAGTGGTGCACTTAGGAGTCTGTGGAGACAAAGAACTTTGTCCTTGGAGGCAAAGAGGGGAATGTATGAGAGTATAGTTTTACCAACGCTCTTATATGGGTGTGAAGCGTGGGTGATGAATGTTGCAGCGAGGAGAAGGCTGGAGGCAGTGGAGATGTCATGTCTGAGGGCAATGTGTGGTGTGAATATAATGCAGAGAATTCGTAGTTTGGAAGTTAGGAGGAGGTGCGGGATTACCAAAACTGTTGTCCAGAGGGCTGAGGAAGGGTTGTTGAGGTGGTTCGGACATGTAGAGAGAATGGAGCGAAACAGAATGACTTCAAGAGTGTATCAGTCTGTAGTGGAAGGAAGGCGGGGTAGGGGTCGGCCTAGGAAGGGTTGGAGGGAGGGGGTAAAGGAGGTTTTGTGTGCGAGGGGCTTGGACTTCCAGCAGGCATGCGTGAGCGTGTTTGATAGGAGTGAATGGAGACAAATGGTTTTTAATACTTGACGTGCTGTTGGAGTGTGAGCAAAGTAACATTTATGAAGGGATTCAGGGAAACCGGCAGGCCGGACTTGAGTCCTGGAGATGGGAAGTACAGTGCCTGCACTCTGAAGGAGGGGTGTTAATGTTGCAGTTTAAAAACTGTAGTGTAAAGCACCCTTCTGGCAAGACAGTGATGGAGTGAATGATGGTGAAAGTTTTTCTTTTTCGGGCCACCCTGCCTTGGTGGGAATCGGCCGGTGTGATAATAAAAAAAAAAAAAAAAAATAAATATTGGAAATTGAATATAAGTGTGTTAGGAGATGAGGAGGGGTTGGAGGGGTTTTCAGTCCTATGGAGGGAGCTTAGTGTGGAAGAACAGGGAGTGGATGACATTGTGACATGGTGGGATAGTGTCGCAAAGGAAAGGATTAGAAAGTTTTATGTGAGAGAAGGAAAACGTATTAATAATTTAAAATATGGACTGGCTAACTATTTGGAGGATAGGTTAAGAGCTTGCTATGGGAGGGGGGTGGGTGGGAATAATTTTCCTATGGATGAAATAGCTGAAATAAAGGGGAGGTTGAGGGTGTTGCAAAATGAAAGGTTTCAAGCTGTAAGGATGCAGGCAGGGGTGGAAGTGCTTTGGGGCGACAAGCCGTCAGCGTGTGTTTTGCGGCATCAAAAGCAAAGGCAGGCACTGACGGCTATACCATGTTTAGAGGTAACGGAGATGGTTGGGAATTATAGAGTAGGGCAGGAGATACGAACCACGAAGGGGATGTGTGCGTATGCAGAGGCTTGGTACGAGAAGTACTGGAACAGTGGGGGGGTGGGTGACAGGGCATTGGACAAGGTGTGTACGTATGAGACGTGTAATTTAGGAAATAGTGATCGAAAGGCTTTAAGTGGGACGATTACGGCAGAGGAAATAGAGAATGCGTTAAGGGGAATGAAAAAGGGGAAAGCTCCCGGTATTGATGGTCTCCCGGTAGAGTTTTATTTACAACATTGGGCGTTGATAAAGGAATTTATAGTTAGGTTATTTAATAGTATGAAGGAGAAGGGTAAGTTGGGGGAGAAGCAGGAAACAGCAGTAGTAGTGCTGGTCCCGAAGGTCAAGGGGCAGCCCACCCTTCGGGAGTACCGAGCCATATCACTGATGTGTGCAGACTATAAGGTGTTTGCAAAAATTTTAGGTAATAGGTTCAAATGTGTAGTGGAGAGGGTGGTGTCAAAATCTCAGTTCGGGTTGCCGGGAAGGTCGATGATTGCAGGACATGGGATACTGAGAAGTTTTGTGGAAGCTAAGGGTGGGGGTGGAGGGGCGGCTTTGTTGGCTCTAGACTGGCAGGGAGCATATGATAGAGTGGAAAGGGGAGCTTTGCAGGTTATACTTAGGAGACAGGGTTTTGGGGAGGAAATAGTCGAGTGGGTAAATACGTTGTACAAGGGGGCGAAAATGAGGATACAGATTAATGGGTGTATGGGGAGGGAAATTGCAATGGGAAGAGGCCTTAGACAGGGATGCCCCATGTCCCAAATATTGTTTGCGTGTTTCCAGGACCCCTTTTATAGAATGGTTGACCGTAGCTTATGTACGCCATGTGCGGGAAGTGTGGGGGGTGGGAGGGCCTGGCCGGGGTTAATTGGATATGTTGACGACACCACTGTTCTCTTTCGTGCAGGGATGTCAATGAGAGTGTTGGACGAGGTGGTGCAATTATTTGGAAGTGCCACGGGTATGCAGGTAAATAGTGCGAAGTCAAGGTGCATGGGGTTGGGTTCTTGGGTGGGGGGTGTGGGGGGGAGATGTAATGTTGTTAAAGAATGGGCGGTGTCTTTAAAGATTTGTGGTATTATTTATAGGGATGACATGGTTGCGGCGCGGGAGGAAAATTCGGATAGGTTATTGGAAAGGATCGTGGGGCGTCTAGGTGTTCTGAGACCCCAGCACCTAACTCTGATACAGCGAGTGATAGTCGTGAACATTTTATTGTATAGTAAGGTTTGGTATGTTGCAGCTGTGTTCCCAATTACAGGGACAGCGATTGCAGGGATACTAAGACGGGTGTACAAATTTTTATGGGGTTCACGTTGTGATTGGTTACGGAGGGAGGTTGTAATGTTACCTGTAAGTCAGGGTGGGTTGGGGTTGTTGGATTTGAGACGGAGGGCTAAATGTGTGTTCATTAAATGGGAAGTGTTGCGTGAGGGTGTGAACGCGGGGCGTTTGGGAAGGATACACGACAGGCTGGGTATGTGGTATCGAGGAATGGAGTTGAGGGAATGTGAAATAGTTTTGAGGGCTGTTATGTTGGTTAGGGAACTGAGAAAGGTTCGTATAAGGGTTTTGTGTAGGTTACTTGTAGGTAGGTGCGTTGTCCCAGTTGAGGGTTTGTTCCCCATGTATGCGTGGAAGAGTATTTGGTTCAGATTTAGTAAATTGAGGTTAAAACCTCGGGCGCGCGAGGTGATGTTTCGTTTTCTGCATGGGATCCTTCCGTCTGGTGAGATATTACGAAACAGACAGGTTGTAGAGGGTGGGGGGTGTGGTATCTGTGGAGGGGATGAGACAGCGTACCATGTAGTTTACTTTTGTGAAGGGCTAGAGGAGGTTAGGTGCTGGTTAAGTAGGTTGGTACAGAGGGTGGGGGGCCGTGGGGTGTCGGTTTTGCGTGCTCTAAGTCTAGATATGGGTGGGTTAGACGAGGGTGTCATAAGAGCTTTAGATTATATCATGGTAGATTATATATATATGTCGTGGGTGATGAGGGGGAGAGGGGATAGTGAGAGAAGAAAGGTTCTTGCTGTAACGTTCTATAGTACGAGGTGTCGTAACAGAGATTTGTATGGGAGGAGGTGGGATCAGGCTTTCTCAGAGGGGTATAGAATGCTAACGTTAGGGATTCTCGTAAATCTGTGATTGGATATGAGTGAATGAAGGGGTTTTCATAGGTTGGAGGGAGTCAGGGGGCAACAGCGGGCTCGCCTCCCTGGGGGGGGGGGGGTCGTGAGAGTGTTGTGAATGTGGGTTTGGAATGGTTTCCTGGTTTTCATTGGGACTTTATGGCATCCAAGTGTGGATGTAGAGCTCAAGGTCTCGTTATGGTAGATATAACACTTTTCAGAATGTAGGTATAATATAGTAGATTTTTTATGTATAATTATGATGTGTATCAGTCTTGTATAACATGATTCTTGAGAAATAAGTTATTTGCGACATGCAGTGTGTTTTAGTTTGTATTTATGTTACGTGCTGGGTTTTTGCACGGTGAGAGATACTTATATCCTGTTTTGCATTGTGCATACAGTGCATATGATTAATGTGATTTTGTGAAAATTTTTGTGTACGTGTGGGTGTGTGTGTGGATGTGGGTGTGGGTGTGTGGGTGTGTATGTGTATATATATAAATATATATCTCTTTCTATTGTATTGAGCCTTTGTCATGGGTCAGACGTTATGTAATACTTTATATACGCATGATTGATTCTTTTTAAAGTTTATAATTAAGGTCTGTACCCTGATACCGGTTTGGTGTTCATGCAAGTTCTTGATGTTAAGTTTTAGTCTGTATGGTATACAGACATATCTAGACAGTTTAGTGACGTAGTCCATTTGTCTGAAAGTTTTATATGGGTGTATTGTAACAGTATAGAGCTTGTTATTGTGTTCTAAGCTGTATTCTTTTCTGTTTATTTGTATGTTGGGATATGTTCAGCTGTATTGTTAGGGATAAGTATGTAGATTATCTAGTCAGATTATGATGTTAGGTTTTGGTTTTTTGATTAATGTGAAGGATGGGATTTAACTGATATAACTTCTTTGTATATTTTATGTTCAAGTGTATTGAACCTTTGTCAGATGTCATTTATATGTACAATTTATATATATGCAAGGTTTTGTATATATGTCAATTCATGACCCTGTGACATGTAATTTTGTTTTTAGTTATGTTCTTGATGTAAGTTTTTGTTGTAATATCTTGCGAGCATGTAAGTACAATCCGTTTGTCAGTTAATTTGATTAGGTTCCATACTGTTTCTTTATTTTTATGTTAAACTGTATTGGTTTTAAATAAAATATAAAAAAAAAAAAAATTTATGTATAGGAGAAAGAGAAGAGGGCCAAGGACACTTCCCTGTGGGACACCAACTGTAATTGGTTGCGCAGAAGAGTTTGCCCCATTTGCGTACACATATTGGCTTCTGTTGCTGAGGTATGACTTGAGGTAATTGAGGGAGTGCCCTCTTATACCATAGTGTGACAATTTTACGTGGAGCAAGTCATGGTCAACTGTATCAAAAGCTTTACGTAAGTCAATGAAGATCCCCAGTGGGACTTCTTTTTTCTCTATTGCAGTGTATATATGTTCTAGCATGTGTATAATAGCATCATTAGTATTTTTATTAGGCCTGAATCCAAATTGGCAGGGGTTGAGTATGTTTTGGGAGATAAGGTAGGAGTAGATTCGTTTATGAATTAGTTTTTCAAAGATTTTTGAGAGAGGGTGTAAGTTGGATATTGGCCTATAGTTATTCAACTCTGTTTGGTCTCCTCCTTTGTGGATCGGGGTGACCCTTGCTATTTTGAGTACTGTAGGGAAGGTGGAGGATTCAATGGATTTGTTAAAGAGTGTTGCAATGATTGGAGATAGCACTTGTGACACTTTTTTATATATAAAGGGTGGTAAGGTACTTAAATCTCCTGCCTTGTTTTTTAGTGCATTGATAATAAGGGAGACTTCGTATGGGTTAGTCGGAGCTAGGAACAGTGTGTTCGGGTAGTTGCCGGTGAGGTAGTTATTTGGTGGGGTATCTGAGCTTGGGATTTTATGGGCAAGGTTTTGTCCTATAGTGGAGAAGAAATCATTGAGTCTGTTTGCTGTTTCTGTTGGTGGGAGTTGGGGTTCATCTGATTTTGCTAATTTTATTTCGCTATTTCGTGATATCTTTTTTGTTCCCAGAATTTCAGATAGTGTTTTCCAGGTCTTTTTTATATCACCTCGTAAGTTGGATAATCTGTTCTCATAATACAATTTTTTTGCCCTTCTTATCAGGCTGGTTAGGATTGACGAGTAACGTTTTGTTTGGTCTCTGGTTATGTGACCCATTCTGTACTGTTTTTCATATTGGTGTTTTGTATTTATGGATTTGAGAATGCTGGGTGTTAGCCAGGGACTGTTCAGTCTCTTTGCTGTCATCTGTTTAGTTTTTTTAGGGCAGTGCTTGTTATAGAGGTATTGGGTCTTTTTTAGAAAATTATTAATACATTCGTTAATATCTGTATAGATTTCTAGCTCAGTGTGCCAATCAATGTTTGCTAATGCTGTTGCGAAGTTATTAATGGCTGCCTCATTGTGAAGTCTGAAGGTGACTTTAGTAGTGTCTTGGGGTAGTTTACCAAGAGTTGTTATGAGGAAAGTAGGGTAGTGGTCTGTGGTATTATCTGTAATTATGCCTGATTTTAAAGGGGATATGGTGTTGGTCCAGATGTGGTCAAGTAGGGAAACACTAGTCTCTGTAACTCTTGTAGGTTTTGTTACTGTTGGTAGTAACATACAGTTACTCATTGTGTTTGTGAATTCAGTAACGTGTGGGTCCTGGTCTTGCAGGAGATTTATATTGAAGTCACCTGAGAGTAGTAAGTGATCTTTGTTCATGCGTGCATCAGTTATCATACTTCCTAGATTTTGACTAAATTGGCTAATGTTTGACTGTGGAACTCTGTAGATGTTTATCAATGTGAGAGGTTTTTGTAGGTATTTGGATTTGAATTTAGCTATTATATATTCCCCATGTTCATCCCTTGTGCAAGTATTAGTGATACATTCTAGTTGGTCTGAGTAGTATATGGCTGTGCCACCCCCTTGTTGGTCTGGCCTACAGTTGTGTATGGCTGTGTAACCAGGAATGGCATAGACATCTGTACTATCAGGCTTTAGCCAGGTTTCAGTTAGTGTAATGATGGACATATTGGCATGTAAGGAATTTAGTAATGCTATGAGGTCATCGTAATGCTTGCTTAAAGATCTGATATTGTAGTTAAAGATAGTTATGTTGTTGTTGGCACTGAGAAGTGCCTTTGATTGTTCTGCAGTGTAGTAATTACAGTAACTGTTTGATTCATTTAAGTCATTAAATAAGAGGTTGGTATCAGGATCAATGCTTGTAATCATAAGATTTGTAGTGAATCTATAGTTAGAATTAAGTATAAAACAAAGTAAATAGTCTTAAGCTAAAAAATAGCACCTGAATTATTTAACAAATGTAAAATAATGAGCTAAGGGACTAATACAAATAAAGTGATGATCATATAATAGTGCTTGGGAATATGATAGTAGGTAGTACTATAAAGGTAATTTTTTAAAGTTATAATTATAGTTTAAAATTATAATAAAAAGGGACTAATATAGGTTGTGAATAAATGAGCTTTGGAATATAATGGCAAGATTGTGAGCTTATTCTACTTTAGCACTAGAAAACATTAGAAAACATCTTATCTCCCTGATACACCCCGTCAACTAACTACACTAATACCACTTGGTGGTTCACACTCACTCATCCATTTGACCATAAACAGAAATATCAATCTTACCTAGCCATGCTAGGTGTTCTAGTGGTACACTCTGTAATGCCTAGCCATGCTAGGTGTTCTAGTGGTACACTCTGTAATACCTAGCCATGCTAGGTGTTCTAGTGGTACACTCTGTAATGCCTAGCCATGCTAGGTGTTCTAGTGGTACACTCTGTAATGCCTAGCCATGCTAGGTGTTCTAGTGGTACACTGTAATGCCTAGCCATGCTAGGTGTTCTAGTGGTACACTGTAATACCTAGCTATGCTAGGTGTTCTAGTGGTACACTGTAATACCTAGCCATGCTAGGTGTTCTAGTGGTACACTCTGTAATGCCTAGCCATGCTAGGTGTTCTAGTGGTACACTCTGTAATGCCTAGCCATGCTAGGTGTTCTAGTGGTACACTCTGTAATGCCTAGCCATGCTAGGTGTTCTAGTGGTACTCTGTAATGCCTAGCCATGCTAGGTGTTCTAGTGGTACACTCTGTAATGCCTAGCCATGCTAGGTGTTCTAGTGGTACACTCTGTAATGCCTAGCCATGCTAGGTGTTCTAGTGGTACACTCTGTAATGCCTAGCCATGCTAGGTGTTCTAATGGTACACTGTAATGCCTAGCCATGCTAGGTGTTCTTGTGGTACACTCTAATCATTATTTTACTACATGTAAACCACACAATAACCAAATTCTATAAACTCAGCATTGTAATCCTTATAGAGAATAAACTTGATTTGATTTCAGACTTAATTCAGGGAATTGGAGCACAAATCCAGTTCCCTAGATCAAGAGCCCCTCACCAGCATTAAGGAACCTCCCTTGAGGAGTTGCAGGCTAAGAACTGTTGTGCAACCTCAGCTCATTTTTAAGTCCCAGCCTTATCTAGGGTATTACCTGGAGTTTACCTGGAGAGAGTTCCGGGGGTCAACGCCCCCGCGGCCCGGTCTGTGACCAGGCCTCCTGGTGGATCAGAGCCTGATCAACCAGGCTGTTGCTGCTGGCTGCACGCAAACCAACGTACGAGCCACAGCCCGGCTGATCAAGAACTGACTTTAGGTGCTTGTCCAGTGCCAGCTTGAAGACTGCCAGGGGTCTGTTGGTAATCCCCCTTATGTGTGCTGGGAGGCAGTTGAACAGTCTCGGGCCCCTGACACTTATTGTATGGTCTCTTAACGTGCTACTGACACCCCTGCTTTTCATTGGGGGGATGGTGCATCGTCTGCCAAGTCTTTTGCTTTCGTAGTGAGTGATTTTCGTGTGCAAGTTCGGTACTAGTCCCTCTAGGATTTTCCAGGTGTATATAATCATGTATCTCTCCCGCCTGCGTTCCAGGGAATACAGGTTCAGGAACCTCAAGCGCTCCCAGTAATTGAGGTGTTTTATCTCCGTTATGCGCGCCGTGAAGGTTCTCTGTACATTTTCTAGGTCAGCAATTTCACCTGCCTTGAAAGGTGCTGTTAGTGTGCAGCAATATTCCAGCCTAGATAGAACAAGTGACCTGAAGAGTGTCATCATGGGCTTGGCTTCCCTAGTTTTGAAGGTTCTCATTATCCATCCTGTCATTTTTCTAGCAGATGCGATTGATACAATGTTATGGTCCTTGAAGGTGAGATCCTCCGACATGATCACTCCCAGGTCTTTGACGTTGGTGTTTCGCTCTATTTTGTGGCCAGAATTTGTTTTGTACTCTGATGAAGATTTAATTTCCTCGTGTTTACCATATCTGAGTAATTGAAATTTCTCATCGTTGAACTTCATATTGTTTTCTGCAGCCCACTGAAAGATTTGGTTGATGTCCGCCTGGAGCCTTGCAGTGTCTGCAATGGAAGACACTGTCATGCAGATTCGGGTGTCATCTGCAAAGGAAGACACGGTGCTGTGGCTGACATCCTTGTCTATGTCAGATATGAGGATGAGGAACAAGATGGGAGCGAGTACTGTGCCTTGTGGAACAGAGCTTTTCACCGTGCCTGCCTCGGACTTTACTCTGTTGACTACTACTCTCTGTGTTCTGTTAGTGAGGAAATTATAGATCCATCGACCGACTTTTCCTACCACCCCCAGGATGCCACTCACACAAGTCGACTAACATCCAGGTACCTACTTGCTGCTAGGTGAACGGGGACATCAACTCCAGGCTGAGGGACTGATTACCTCAAACTCCTTCTGATCTTCATTCTTTGTATTGCGCTGATGAAGCCACTGTGGCAAAACGTTTCTTCAATAAAGATACCCAAGCATACATAAGGGGGATTACCAATAGACCCCTGGCTGTCTTCAAGAAGGTGCAGGACAGGCACCTAGTAAGTGCCTGACCAGCCGGGCTGTGGTTCGTACGTCAGTTTGCGTGCGGCCAACCGTAACAGCCTGGTTGATCAGACCCTGATCCTCCACAAAGCCTGGTCTCAGCCTGGGCTTCGGGGGCGTTGACCCCCGAAACCCTCTCCAAGTATACTCCAGGTAAGCGTTGAACATGTGTCTAATTTATCAGCCTGTCACTATCCACTCCTAATTCATCTCAGTCTTTGTACATTCTTATGTCTTCCATAGTCCTTCCATCCTGTATCAAGTTTACCTCCTATAATTTCTCCCTCATAGTTTATACCCCTTAGTTCTTGGATTATTATAATCAAGAGGGGAGCGCTAAACCCGTAGGATTATACAGCGCCTGGGGCGGATGTGGAAGGCATTCAGGCTTAATTCGAGGAACTGGAGCACAGATCCAATTCCCTAAATCAAGAGCCCCTCACCAACATCAAGGAACCTTCCCTGAGGGGTTAGTTCTTGGAGTGGTCCCTCTGAGAATTTTTCCAGTTTCTTGACATACTTGATCAGGTGTGGGTTCCAAGCTGGTGCTGCATATTCCAAGATGGGCTTCCCGAATCTGTACTCCGTGTCTGGTCTTATCACTGATGGGTAACTACCTATGTTAACCTTCTCCACCCTTACTATGATCCTGCATCACCCCCTGCCCTGCATGATTCTAGTGGGTTTAGCGCTTCTTTTTTTATAATAATCATTGCTGGTGTTGACGTCCAAAAGTTACTTGTTAGACCAATCTTGCAGTTTAAGTCAGTTTGAAGACTTCTTTCCTTATCTTCTGTTTCTAATCACTTACTTTCTCATAATGTACGAAGATAAACAGCAGCGGTCCCAGTACCGATCCTTGTGGAACCTTATGACCCGTATTGAATTAGCGCTTTCCTATGAACATATAATTCCGTTTGATGCCAAAGATCTGATATATTAATATTACTTTGCATGTCACGATGAGAACTAAATATTGTAATCTGCTGGGAGCAAGGATAGGCATGATAACACTGAAGAAGCCTGACAAATGTCCTTGAACTGTGTCACAATGTTATACTTTCGTCAAAATATTAAATTCTTCTCTATTTCAAGTTAGTCTTGCAGTAACAGATTTCAATTTATATACATAACTGAAATTAATTTTAAAAATTTTCTTCAAAAATAGTTGAACATAACTCATTATTCCCGATTCTATCATAAATAAGCACATTTATTAATGCTATTATCAACATAATTGCTGCTTATGTATTTAGGTCGCTGCTTGATCCAAGGAAGTTATTCTTGTATTGCATAACCTTATTTATGCAGCATAAGTTTCCAGTGTAGTTAGTATTAGTGTTGAAAACTCGAGACAAAAGAGATTTGATATTCACACATTATCATAGTTATAGGAGTGCCTCCTAATGGTTATAATCGTAACTATGGTTTTTAAAGAGGTGGAGGGGTAAGCCAGCGGAAGGCCTCTGTCAGATGACCAAAAGCTCCATGTGAGTTATCACATAACTAAGACCCGGTAACATACAGGAAACACTTGTTCTGTTTCCTGACAAACATTATACCTGCCTACCAACCTACACGTTATAGTGACACTAATACCCTCGAGGTTTTCAATATAAATGGCAAATTAGGACATACCCAGTCCTAAACAAATTCAGACCTATAGAGAAACAGCTTTGAAGCTAAACTGAAAAGGAATTCTCTTATCTCGGAGTCAAATATCCTAAAGTACACCAGCACGTCAAGTTTAGTTGCTTGGAATTTTGCATTGTCAACTTACTAGCGTTTAAGGGTGAAGACCATTACACCCCAGTCAAATCCCATATCTACCTATTAGCTGCAGCTAAACTGATTAATACGAGTTTGAAGGGAGCTTGGGTATTTGTATCGGACCCAACTGATACTGGGAGTGATGGCTTCCTTGAAGAATGGCGCCTACATCACTCGGGTCATAGTTCTAGTGTCCTTTCACTCAACGCCGGATATATGTACCGTCACTTTCACTACCACCACTATCCATGGTAACGAGAATGTTCTCCCAAATAGTGTCTTTGGAGATTGTCAAATCAAGTCTTGAGCGCGTGGCCACTGTTCCTTGGTTCTTTAACGGGAAGGCAGCCATGCCCTCTTTAGACACGTTCCCGTTCGTTTGTCACAACATGCCCTCTTGGGCATCTCGAACTCCCGTCCCACAAAGGAAATGCTGACTTCAGCTTCATAGACATTCATTGCTATCTTTTGTAACACTTCATCCTAGAATCTCTGTTTCTTAGGATTCTAGGCGGGTTTATGGGGGCCATAATATTCCTAGCTTGTTGATCAAGTGGGGGCGTAGGTTTCCAAGATTTTTTCCTGCAAGTGGCCAGGAAATCTGGTAAAGAAAGGCATGCTTTGTGACGCCTCGCCCCACATATGTCTTTGATAATTATGTTGTGGTGGGGAAAAAGAAAGACGGTTCACAACCCCTTCTGAGAGGGTCATTACCCCTCCCCCTTCAAGAGGGGGGGATATCGCCCCTTCACAACTGGAGACTTTTCTCCACAGAAAGGGCGGAAGGCATTCAAGCTTAACTCACTGAACTGGAGCACAGATTCAATTCACTAGATCAAGAGCCCTTCACCAGCATGAAGGAATCTCCCTGGAGGGAAAGGGATATTTACAAGATACATTATGAAACACCAGGGTTAGGTTAGGTTAGGTGTTTCCTGACGCGGGTCTTAACTGGAGCTTTTGGTGACCGAGGCCTTCCGCTGGCTTACCCCTCCACCCCTTTAATAATTATGGTCATATAGTTATAACCATTTAGTCTGTGTGAACTACCAGATTTTCATCACTGATGTATATACATATTACAAATGTTTATAATGTTTTAATATCTGTATGCTATAATGTACTATATAAACTTGCTAAATGATACCAAATAAACTAAAAATATTTCAGTGCAGAAATTTGAAAAAGAAAACGAGCTTTTAGTACAGATCCAATTCCCTAGATCAAGAGCCCCTCACTATCATCAAGGAACCTCCCTAGAGGGGGAGTAAATCTAGTAAATCAATAGTCTATGTTTTATTTGCATCCAGAGAAGTGGTGTAACTAGGGCCAGTCTTTGAAATAATTTTTTTTCTTAGTATATCAATTATTTTTGGCGTGTCATAAATCACACTTCAGAAGATGGATAAATGTCCTTATGTGAAACAAAAAATAGATGATGTAGGTAATAAACATGTACATATCTGTTGTTAATTAGTTTGGCTAAAATAGAGATGCGGTGGAAGACAGGTGGTGGCAATGTAGGACTCAGGTGGTGTTCTCTAAGGTGGAGACAAACTTGTGAAGATCTACGGCAACGAGAGTTGGCTGTTCCATGGCCGAGAAGTGTCCTCCAGCTGGTTGCTCACTGTCAAGGTAAGTTATTATTTTAAAATAACCTTAAATAATACATAATTAGTTAAAAAGTTATAACAGTTAGTAAGCCAGCAGAAGGCCTGTCAGATGACCAAAAGCTCCAGCTGCAGGTCGTCATATAAGACCAGCGCCAGGAAACACTTATACTGTTTCCTGACAAGCTTTACCAAATTTAGTAAAACTTTACAAATAGCAGATTTTACATTTAACATAATGAAAATTTAGTGGTCAGTGCATTAACGGCTGTTTAAAACTTGCAAATTCAAGAGATAAATGAAGCCTTAACACTCACTACCAAGAAATTAGAGGTAAATATAAAAAAATCTTTCTTACTTGTATGTGACAATATTGTGGTATTTGTGGGCAAGAAAGTTCTTGGGCAGCTTCAGATTCTCCTGGGGAAAGATTGCCAGTCCAGCAGGTACTCGACATGGGATGCTGGAAGAACACGAGACTCAGATGTTAGGTAAAAGGACACATGCAACTAATGTGACATTTTATTGTGGCAACGTTTCGCTCTCCAGGAGCTTTATCAAGCCGTTGATAAGATCTTGGAGAGCGAAACGTTGCCACAATAAGGTCATATTAGTTGCACTTGCGGCCTTTTACCTAACATTGTCGATAATTCTACCAACATTAATACAATGAGAATCAGATGACCGCTGCATTTTTAATAATTTTTGTATTAAGAATACACAGAAAATTAATATTTTTTAAATCTGCATGTCGCTAGTTCATATTTCTATCAAAACATGATTTCTTGCAAGATCTGTAACCAAGAGAAAAATAATTATACTTTTCTGTCACAGAATAAAAACACAAAAAAAATACCACTTACTTATCTAGCATTCCATAAGTTTTTTTGTTAAATGCCTCAGAGTATAAACGTGCGCTAGTTGTGATAGAACTTGTAAACCTGTAATGCAATATTTGTTGGTTATGAGTCAATGATGAGATCAGTGGTATATAATAACAAAAGTTGGTGTGTAAGACACATGTGCAACATCTGGGTGTCTTGGAATATGAGCCTAGTAATATGCAAGTTTATTTAGGTACAGGTACACATAAGTACAATTATCATAGTGTGAATTACATAGGATAACCCCAAAAAAGTCGAAGTGACTTATTTTCACTGGGGTCCTTGTAATATCTTATCTAAACCTTAAAACCTTAATGAAAGGATTCAGAGAAACCAGTTAATGGACGTCATAAAAGCACACCACGTTAACTAATGTAAGCCTAGTGACGTGGTTCCATGGAGGAAGATTATTATTATAATCAAGGGGGAAGCGCTAAACCCGGAGGATTATACAGCGCCTGGGGGGTGGATGTGGAAGGCATTCAGGCTTAATTCGGGGAACTGGAGCACAGATCCAATTCCCTAAATCAAGAGCCCCTCACCAACATCAAGGAACCTTCCTTGAGGGGTGGAGGAGGAAGAGACATGTCAGTGATTCATGGTTATCCTTCATCTCATTTCCTGAAGGAAAATAATCTACGTATACTTCATTTTCAGTCTTATATACTGTAGTTTACAGCTCCTGAACAGTTAGAGAGGGAGTTGTATTGAGTTTTTAAAAAGTCGGATAATAGCACAATTATCAGATGCTATTTGTAGTACCTTTCGTTTACAAGCCTCTCAGTACCTGTTCAGATGCTCTGTATGCAAAGAACACCAGATAATACTAACACAGAATAAGTGATTTTTTACACATTAATTTTACAAGCTAAGAGTCGTTATCCTACCTCGGCTTATTTCAAAACCCAGTTCTAAGGGGGGATGGATTCCAATTAATTTTTTTTTTTGTTTACCGTCAAATTTCCTTCAGTTTTGGTGCACAAGACGAAGTACTTTCTCTAGTTCCTGTAAATATTTGTCAATAAGATACCTCAAACAACAACTGAGAAAGGACTGAGAAAGGACTGATTTACTGAAAATGCCCTTTGGCAGGGAGGTATTCCTATATGGGACGACGTAAGGTTGTTTGGACACTTAGTGCCGAGAGAACAATGCTAATACGAAGTTCTCTGGGATTCCTTTCCTCTAAATATCTTATCTTTATTTCACAAAAAAATAAAGTTTGTTAGTTCTTGGAATGTTGCAAAAAATCTGCCCTTTACTCCCACATAAATCCGAAAATATTTGGAATATTTCCAAAAATCCCCCATCAACAATTAGAGAAATTATTTTACAATTTCTGTGAATATTATTCCACTTAATTAAGTAATAAAGGCGTAGTCAAGCGAAATAAGTGAATAAGTTACTTCCGAGATATTGGCCTGGAACGCCGGCCGGCCCGCCGTCTCTATTTTTTTTTGTTTTTGCGAAAATCGCATTTGTTTGGGTGGTTTTCTTAGTAAACTAATGTTCTAGTGCAGTTATCCTCTTCAAAACACCGTTTTCTATCACAAGACCAAAGAATACATGGAACGAGCAGTAACTCTTTTATATCAAATATTGCTGGTTGACTCTCCCCATATTATGGCCTATTTTATTCAGTCTAGAGTATATAACATATTTGTATGCTATTTATAGTGTATTATATCATATTAGATCAATTCTGATAGATAAATAAGCCGTAGAGTTGATATAAGCGTAATAATGAAGTAATTTCTCCTGCCTCTCTGGAGCGGGAATACTGCTAGTGTTCCCAGATAGTTTCTGATTGGCTGGAAGTCTACGTATAAGCTCCGCCTACATTTTTATGATGCCAAATAGTCAATTATTATATTAGAAAGAATAATGCAAGAAAAAGCGATAAAAAAACAAGGAAAAAAAATCCAAAAAATATATGGGCTGTGAGCAGACGTGCCACCCACATCGCGTCACCACACCTGATATAAATGACTATAATTTCTTGTAGAAACGTCGTAGAACATTGATTCTTGTACCATTGTGTTGCCAAAGAGTTAAGCTATTTTTTCTATACGAATAACTTAGTTTCCATAATTTTTCGATTTTTTAAAGCGCGCAAAAAATTGGATGACAGCCCTCTAAGGCATACTACCACCCCCAGGATGCCACCCACAACATTCGACTAACACCCAGGTACCCTTACTTACTGCTATGTGAACAGGGACAGGAGGTGTAGAGAAACATGCCCAACATTTCCACTTAACATCCTTAAAATGACGACTTCTGCATAAACCTTCCCCTCAAGGAAGGTTCCTTGATGTTGGTGAGGGGCTCTTGATTTAGGGAATTGGATCTGTGCTCCAGTTCCCCGAATTAAGCCTGAATGCCTTCCACATCCCCCCCAGGCGCTGTATAATCCTCCGGGTTTAGCGCTTCCCCCTTGATTATAATAATAATAATGCATAAACCTTACAAGAATATTCTTTAATATATACTAAAACATGCCTTGTAAGGTCAGTTCTAATTTACAGTCATTATCATCATTTCAGAAACAAACGAATGACAAAGATATACAGTAATTCTTGCAGAGTACTTTGCATATAGATAAAGCATATATTACAATTTTTAACCAGCTTTTGATAGAAGAATTATACAAAAATGGGAGATTATTTAACCTTTTTAACCCTCTTTACACTATAATTTACTTCCACCTCTCGTCCAATGGACATGGGAAACAGGACTGATTAAGAATTTATAATGAGTCAACATTGATCGAGTAATTACACATACCAATAAATGCAGATATTATCCAACAAATTATCTAGAGATATTGGAAAGTCACCGTGAAGGAGTCCACCATCAGGCTTGTGACGATTGTCTCTATGAGTCCAGATGCTGAACTTTTCTAAGATATATGCTGCAAGACTCACTGGATTCTGGTTCAGTGCTGCACCTGTGTATATGAAGACAAAATAAAGTAGTGGTGGTGGCTTACAGGAATCTAAATGAATTCACCAAGTGAAGGGATTAGTTAAATAGTGGTAGTGATACTGTATTAGGTAAGTGGTGGTGGTTGTAAAGTGTCGAAGGGGCAAGATCACCCACCAGCAGGTGACTATGTAAGGTCACTGTGACCTATACTTATCTACAGAGAATCATCTCATAGTAACTATTATTGTAGAAAGAGGAGAACCAAACTCCCACACCTTGCTGAGCCGCTATATAACCTGCTGTTGTCTGCAGGACCCAATATTTCCCTAGAACACAGCTGGATCCAAGGGCCCTTGTGAAGCAAGTCTGCTACACAGAATGATAGATATAGCAGTATTTACCTCCGCATCTGTATGGTCATTACCTGGAACTCCATCATGACCCAGACACCAAGAGAACTGCACGGCCCTGTGGCTCAGTGAATCATTTGAATTCTGATGTCCATATACTCCTGGCAAGACAGCTACTACATTAATGATGGTAAATGT
>NW_027197857.1:0-53530 GCF_038502225.1 Cherax quadricarinatus
CACCATCTGCCAGTATTAAAGACAGTGTTAACACTGTGCACCATCTCTCAGTATTAAGAACAGTGTTAACACTGTGTGCACCATCTCTCAGTATTAAGAACAGTGTTAACACTGTGTGCACCATCTCTCAGTACTAAGAACAGTGTTAACACTGTGTGCACCATTTCTCAGTGTTTAGAACAGTGTTAACACTGTGTGGACCATCTCTCAGTATTAAGAACAGTGTTAACACTGTGTGCACTATCTCTCAGTACTAAGAACAGTGTTAACACTGTGTGCACCATTTCTCAGTATTAAGAACAGTGTTAACACTGTGTGCACCATTTCTCAGTATTAAGAACAGTGTTAACACTGTGTGCACCATCTCTCAGTGTTAAGAACAGTGTTAACACTGTGTGCACCATTTCTCAGTATTAAGAACAGTGTTAACACTGTGTACACCATCTCTCAGTATTAAGAACAGTGTTAACACTGTGTGCACCATCTCTCATTATATAAAACAGTGTTAACACAGTGTGCACCATTTCTCAGTATTAAGAACAGTGTTAACACTGTGTGCACCATCTCTCAGTATAAAGAACAGTGTTAACACTGTGTGCACCGTTTCTCAGTATTAAGAACAGTGTTAACACTGTGTGCACCATCTCAGTATTAAGGACAGTGTTAACACTGTGTGCACCATCTCTCAGTATTAAGAACAGTGTTAACACTGTGTGCACCATCTCTCAGTATTAAGAACAGTGTTAACACTGTGTGCACCATCTCTCAGTATAAAGAACAGTGTTAACACTGTGTGCACCGTTTCTCAGTATTAAGAACAGTGTTAACACTGTGTGCACCATCTCAGTATTAAGAACAGTGTTAACACTGTGTGCACCATCTCTCAGTATTAAGAACAGTGTTAACACTGTGTGCACCATCTCTCAGTATTGAGAAAAGTGTTAACACTGTGCACCATCTCTCAGTATTGAGAAAAGTGTTAACAGTGTGCGCACCATCTCAGTATTAAGGACAGTGTTAACACTGTGTGCACCATCTCAGTATTAAGGACAGTGTTAACACTGTGTGCACCATCTCTCAGTATTAAGAACAGTGTTAACACTGTGTGCACCATCTCTCAGTATAAAGAACAGTGTTAACACTGTGTGCACCGTTTCTCAGTATTAAGAACAGTGTTAACACTGTGTGCACCATCTCAGTATTAAGAACAGTGTTAACACTGTGTGCACCATCTCTCAGTATTAAGAACAGTGTTAACACTGTGTGCACCATCTCTCAGTATTGAGAAAAGTGTTAACACTGTGCACCATCTCTCAGTATTGAGAAAAGTGTTAACACTGTGCGCACCATCTCAGTATTAAGGACAGTGTTAACACTGTGTGCACCATCTCAGTATTAAGGACAGTGTTAGCACTGTGTGCACCGCCTCTCAGTATTAAGAACAGTGTTAACACTATGTGCACCATTTCTCAGTATTAAGAACAGTGTTAACACTGTGTGCACCATTTCTCAGTATTAAGAACAGTGTTAACACTGTGTGCACCATTTCTCAGTATTAAGAACAGTGTTAACACTGTGTGCACCATCTCTCAGTGTTAAGAACAGTGTTAACACTGTGTGCACCATTTCTCAGTATTAAGAACAGTGTTAACACTGTGTGCACCATCCCTCAGTGTTAAGAACAGTGTTAACCCTGTGCGCACCATCTCCCAGTATTGATAATAGTGTTAACACTGTGTGCACCGTCTCTCAGTATTAAGAACAGTGTTAACACTGTGTGCACCATCTCTCAGTATTAAGAACAGAGTTAACACTGTGTGCACCATCTCTCAGTGTTAAGAACAGTGTTAACACTGTGTGCACCATCTCTCAGTATTAAGAACAGTGTTAACACTGTGTGCACCATCTCTCAGTATTAAGAACAGTGTTAACACTGTGTGCACTATCTCTCAGTGTTAAGAACAGTGTTAACACTGTGTACACCATCTCTCAGTATTAAGAACAGTGTTAACACTGTGTGCACCATCTCTCAGTGTTAAGAACAGTGTTAACACTGTGTACACCATCTCTCAGTATTAAGAACAGTGTTAACACTGTGTGCACCATCTCTCAGTGTTAAGAACAGTGTTAACACTGTGTACACCATCTCTCAGTATTAAGAACAGTGTTAACACTGTGTGCACCATCTCTCAGTATTAAGAACAGTGTTAACACTGTGTGCACCATCTCTCAGTGTTAAGAACAGTGTTAACACTGTGTACACCATCTCTCAGTGTTAAGAACAGTGTTAACACTGTGTGCACCATCTCTCAGTATTAAGAACAGTGTTAACACTGTGTGCACCATCTCTCAGTGTTAAGAACAGTGTTAACACTGTGTGCACCATCTCTCAGTATTAAGAACAGTGTTAACACTGTGTGCACTATCTCTCAGTGTTAAGAACAGTGTTAACACTGTGTACACCATCTCTCAGTATTAAGAACAGTGTTAACACTGTGTGCACCATCTCTCAGTGTTAAGAACAGTGTTAACACTGTGTACATCATCTCTCAGTATTAAGAACAGTGTTAACACTGTGTGCACCATCTCTCAGTGTTAAGAACAGTGTTAACACTGTGTACACCATCTCTCAGTGTTAAGAACAGTGTTAACACTGTGTGCACCATCTCTCAGTGTTAAGAACAGTGTTAACACTGTGTACACCATCTCTCAGTATTAAGAACAGTGTTAACACTGTGTACACTATCTCTCAGTATTAAGAACAGTGTTAACACTGTGTACACCATCTCTCAGTATTAAGAACAGTGTTAACACTGTGTACACCATCTCTCAGTATTAAGAACAGTGTTAACACTGTGTACACCATCTCTCAGTATTAAGAACAGTGTTAACACTGTGTACACCATCTCTCAGTACTAAGAACAGTGTTAACACTGTGTGCACCATTTCTCAGTGTTTAGAACAGTGTTAACACTGTGTGCACCATCTCTCAGTATTAAGAACAGTGTTAACACTGTGTGCACTATCTCTCAGTACTAAGAACAGTGTTAACACTGTGTGCACCATTTCTCAGTATTAAGAACAGTGTTAACACTGTGTGCACCATTTCTCAGTATTAAGAACAGTGTTAACACTGTGTGCACCATTAAGAACAGTGTTAACACTGTGTACACCATCTCTCAGTATTAAGAACAGTGTTAACACTGTGTGCACCATCTCTCATTATATAAAACAGTGTTAACACAGTGTGCACCATTTCTCAGTATTAAGAACAGTGTTAACACTGTGTGCACCATCTCTCAGTATAAAGAACAGTGTTAACACTGTGTGCACCGTTTCTCAGTATTAAGAACAGTGTTAACACTGTGTGCACCATCTCAGTATTAAGGACAGTGTTAACACTGTGTGCACCATCTCTCAGTATTAAGAACAGTGTTAACACTGTGTGCACCATCTCTCAGTATTAAGAACAGTGTTAACACTGTGTGCACCATCTCTCAGTATAAAGAACAGTGTTAACACTGTGTGCACCGTTTCTCAGTATTAAGAACAGTGTTAACACTGTGTGCACCATCTCAGTATTAAGAACAGTGTTAACACTGTGTGCACCATCTCTCAGTATTAAGAACAGTGTTAACACTGTGTGCACCATCTCTCAGTATTGAGAAAAGTGTTAACACTGTGCACCATCTCTCAGTATTGAGAAAAGTGTTAACAGTGTGCGCACCATCTCAGTATTAAGGACAGTGTTAACACTGTGTGCACCATCTCAGTATTAAGGACAGTGTTAACACTGTGTGCACCATCTCTCATTATTAAGAACAGTGTTAACACTGTGTGCACCATCTCTCAGTATAAAGAACAGTGTTAACACTGTGTGCACCGTTTCTCAGTATTAAGAACAGTGTTAACACTGTGTGCACCATCTCAGTATTAAGAACAGTGTTAACACTGTGTGCACCATCTCTCAGTATTAAGAACAGTGTTAACACTGTGTGCACCATCTCTCAGTATTGAGAAAAGTGTTAACACTGTGCACCATCTCTCAGTATTGAGAAAAGTGTTAACACTGTGCGCACCATCTCAGTATTAAGGACAGTGTTAACACTGTGTGCACCATCTCAGTATTAAGGACAGTGTTAGCACTGTGTGCACCGCCTCTCAGTATTAAGAACAGTGTTAACACTATGTGCACCATTTCTCAGTATTAAGAACAGTGTTAACACTGTGTGCACCATTTCTCAGTATTAAGAACAGTGTTAACACTGTGTGCACCATCTCTCAGTGTTAAGAACAGTGTTAACACTGTGTGCACCATTTCTCAGTATTAAGAACAGTGTTAACACTGTGTGCACCATCTCTCAGTGTTAAGAACAGTGTTAACCCTGTGCGCACCATCTCCCAGTATTGATAATAGTGTTAACACTGTGTGCACCGTCTCTCAGTATTAAGAACAGTGTTAACACTGTGTGCACCATCTCTCAGTATTAAGAACAGAGTTAACACTGTGTGCACCATCTCTCAGTGTTAAGAACAGTGTTAACACTGTGTGCACCATCTCTCAGTATTAAGAACAGTGTTAACACTGTGTGCACCATCTCTCAGTATTAAGAACAGTGTTAACACTGTGTGCACTATCTCTCAGTGTTAAGAACAGTGTTAACACTGTGTACACCATCTCTCAGTATTAAGAACAGTGTTAACACTGTGTGCACCATCTGTCAGTGTTAAGAACAGTGTTAACACTGTGTACACCATCTCTCAGTATTAAGAACAGTGTTAACACTGTGTGCACCATCTCTTAGTGTTAAGAACAGTGTTAACACTGTGTACACCATCTCTCAGTATTAAGAACAGTGTTAACACTGTGTGCACCATCTCTCAGTATTAAGAACAGTGTTAACACTGTGTGCACCATCTCTCAGTGTTAAGAACAGTGTTAACACTGTGTACACCATCTCTCAGTGTTAAGAACAGTGTTAACACTGTGTGCACCATCTCTCAGTATTAAGAACAGTGTTAACACTGTGTGCACCATCTCTCAGTGTTAAGAACAGTGTTAACACTGTGTGCACCATCTCTCAGTATTAAGAACAGTGTTAACACTGTGTGCACTATCTCTCAGTGTTAAGAACAGTGTTAACACTGTGTACACCATCTCTCAGTATTAAGAACAGTGTTAACACTGTGTGCACCATCTCTCAGTGTTAAGAACAGTGTTAACACTGTGTACATCATCTCTCAGTATTAAGAACAGTGTTAACACTGTGTGCACCATCTCTCAGTGTTAAGAACAGTGTTAACACTGTGTACACCATCTCTCAGTGTTAAGAACAGTGTTAACACTGTGTGCACCATCTCTCAGTGTTAAGAACAGTGTTAACACTGTGTACACCATCTCTCAGTATTAAGAACAGTGTTAACACTGTGTACACTATCTCTCAGTATTAAGAACAGTGTTAACACTGTGTACACCATCTCTCAGTATTAAGAACAGTGTTAACACTGTGTACACCATCTCTCAGTATTAAGAACAGTGTTAACACTGTGTACACCATCTCTCAGTATTAAGAACAGTGTTAACACTGTGTACACCATCTCTCAGTATTAAGAACAGTGTTAACACTGTGTGCACCATCTCTCAGTATTAAGAACAGTGTTAACACTGTGTGCACCATCTCTCAGTGTTAAGAACAGTGTTAACACTGTGTACACCATCTCTCAGTGTTAAGAACAGTGTTAACACTGTGTGCACCATCTCTCAGTGTTAAGAACAGTGTTAACACTGTGTACACCATCTCTCAGTATTAAGAACAGTGTTAACACTGTGTACACCATCTCTCAGTATTAAGAACAGTGTTAACACTGTGTACACCATCTCTCAGTATTAAGAACAGTGTTAACACTGTGTGCACCATCTCTCAGTGTTAAGAACAGTGTTAACACTGTGTGCACCATCTCTCAGTATTAAGAACAGTGTTAACACTGTGTGCACCATCTCTCAGTATTAAGAACAGTGTTAACACTGCGTGCACCATCTCTCAGTGTTAAGAACAGTGTTAACACTGTGTACACCATCTCTCAGTATTAAGAACAGTGTTAACACTGTGTACACCATCTCTCAGTGTTAAGAACAGTGTTAACACTGTGTGCACCATCTCTCAGTGTTAAGAACAGTGTTAACACTGTGTGCACCATCTCTCAGTATTAAGAACAGTGTTAACACTGTGTACACCATCTCTCAGTGTTAAGAACAGTGTTAACACTGTGTGCACCATCTCTCAAATTAAGAACAGTGTTAACACTGTGTGCACCATCTCTCAGTATTAAGAACAGTGTTAACACTGTGTGCACCATTTCTCAGTATTAAAAACAGTGTTAACACTGTGTGCACCATCTCTCAGTGTTAAGAACAGTGTTAACCCTGTGCGCACCATCTCCCAGTATTGATAATAGTGTTAACACTGTGTGCACCGTCTCTCAGTATTAAGAACAGTGTTAACACTGTGTGCACCATCTCTCAGTATTAAGAACAGAGTTAACACTGTGTGCACCATCTCTCAGTGTTAAGAACAGTGTTAACACTGTGTGCACCATCTCTCAGTATTAAGAACAGTGTTAACACTGTGTGCACCATCTCTCAGTGTTAAGAACAGTGTTAACACTGTGTGCACCATCTCTCAGTATTAAGAACAGTGTTAACACTTTGTGCACCATCTCTCAGTGTTAAGAACAGTGTTAACACTGTGTACACCATCTCTCAGTGTTAAGAACAGTGTTAACACTATGTACACCATCTCTCAGTGTTAAGAACAGTGTTAACACTGTGTACACCATCTCTCAGTGTTAAGAACAGTGTTAACACTGTGCACACCATCTCTCAGTGTTAAGAACAGTGTTAACACTGTATACACCATCTCTCAGTGTTAAGAACAGTGTTAACACTGTGTACACCATCTCTCAGTGTTGAGAACAGTGTTAACACTGTGTACACCATCTCTCAGTGTTAAGAACAGTGTTAACACTGTGTACACCATCTCTCAGTGTTAAGAACAGTGTTAACACTGTGTGCACCATCTCTCAGTATTAAGAACAGTGTTAACACTGTGTGCACCATCTCTCAGTGTTAAGAACAGTGTTAACACTGTGTACACCATCTCTCAGTGTTAAGAACAGTGTTAACACTGTGTACACCATCTCTCAGTGTTGAGAACAGTGTTAACACTGTGTACACCATCTCTCAGTGTTAAGAACAGTGTTAACACTGTGTACACCATCTCTCAGTGTTAAGAACAGTGTTAACACTGTGTGCACCATCTCTCAGTATTAAGAACAGTGTTAACACTGTGTACACCATCTCTCAGTGTTGAGAACAGTGTTAACACTGTGTACACCATCTCTCAGTGTTAAGAACAGTGTTAACACTGTGTGCACCATCTCTCAGTATTAAGAACAGTGTTAACACTGTGTGCACCATCTCTCAGTATTAAGAACAGTGTTAACACTGTGTGCACTATCTCTCAGTGTTAAGAACAGTGTTAACACTGTGTACACCATCTCTCAGTATTAAGAACAGTGTTAACACTGTGTGCACCATCTCTCAGTGTTAAGAACAGTGTTAACACTGTGTACACCATCTCTCAGTATTAAGAACAGTGTTAACACTGTGTGCACCATCTCTCAGTGTTAAGAACAGTGTTAACACTGTGTACACCATCTCTCAGTATTAAGAACAGTGTTAACACTGTGTGCACCATCTCTCAGTATTAAGAACAGTGTTAACACTGTGTGCACCATCTCTCAGTGTTAAGAACAGTGTTAACACTGTGTACACCATCTCTCAGTGTTAAGAACAGTGTTAACACTGTGTGCACCATCTCTCAGTATTAAGAACAGTGTTAACACTGTGTGCACCATCTCTCAGTGTTAAGAACAGTGTTAACACTGTGTGCACCATCTCGCAGTATTAAGAACAGTGTTAACACTGTGTGCACTATCTCTCAGTGTTAAGAACAGTGTTAACACTGTGTACACCATCTCTCAGTATTAAGAACAGTGTTAACACCGTGTGCACCATCTCTCAGTGTTAAGAACAGTGTTAACACTGTGTACACCATCTCTCAGTATTAAGAACAGTGTTAACACTGTGTGCACCATCTCTCAGTGTTAAGAACAGTGTTAACACTGTGTACACCATCTCTCAGTGTTAAGAACAGTGTTAACACTGTGTGCACCATCTATCAGTGTTAAGAACAGTGTTAACACTGTGTACACCATCTCTCAGTATTAAGAACAGTGTTAACACTGTGTACACTATCTCTCAGTATTAAGAACAGTGTTAACACTGTGTACACCATCTCTCAGTATTAAGAACAGTGTTAACACTGTGTACACCATCTCTCAGTATTAAGAACAGTGTTAACACTGTGTACACCATCTCTCAGTATTAAGAACAGTGTTAACACTGTGTACACCATCTCTCAGTATTAAGAACAGTGTTAACACTGTGTGCACCATCTCTCAGTATTAAGAACAGTGTTAACACTGTGTGCACCATCTCTCAGTGTTAAGAACAGTGTTAACACTGTGTACACCATCTCTCAGTGTTAAGAACAGTGTTAACACTGTGTGCACCATCTCTCAGTGTTAAGAACAGTGTTAACACTGTGTACACCATCTCTCAGTATTAAGAACAGTGTTAACACTGTGTACACCATCTCTCAGTATTAAGAACAGTGTTAACACTGTGTACACCATCTCTCAGTATTAAGAACAGTGTTAACACTGTGTGCACCATCTCTCAGTGTTAAGGACAGTGTTAACACTGTGTGCACCATCTCTCAGTATTAAGAACAGTGTTAACACTGTGTGCACCATCTCTCAGTATTAAGAACAGTGTTAACACTGTGTGCACCATCTCTCAGTGTTAAGAACAGTGTTAACACTGTGTACACCATCTCTCAGTATTAAGAACAGTGTTAACACTGTGTACACCATCTCTCAGTGTTAAGAACAGTGTTAACACTGTGTGCACCATCTCTCAGTGTTAAGAACAGTGTTAACACTGTGTGCACCATCTCTCAGTATTAAGAACAGTGTTAACACTGTGTACACCATCTCTCAGTGTTAAGAACAGTGTTAACACTGTGTACACCATCTCTCAGTATTAAGAACAGTGTTAACACTGTGTGCACCATCTCTCAGTATTAAGAACAGTGTTAACACTGTGTGCACCATCTCTCAGTGTTAAGAACAGTGTTAACACTGTGTGCACCATCTCTCAAATTAAGAACAGTGTTAACACTGTGTGCACCATCTCTCAGTATTAAGAACAGTGTTAACACTGTGTACACCATCTCTCAGTATTAAGAACAGTGTTAACACTGTGTGCACCATCTCTCAGTATTAAGAACAGTGTTAACACTGTGTACACCATCTCTCAGTATTAAGAACAGTGTTAACACTGTGTGCACCATCTCTCAGTATTAAGAACAGTGTTAACACTGTGTACACCATCTCTCAGTATTAAGAACAGTGTTAACACTGTGTGCACCATCTCTCAGTGTTAAGAACAGTGTTAACACTGTGTGCACCATCTCTCAGTGTTAAGAACAGTGTTAACACTGTGTACACCATCTCTCAGTATTAAGAACAGTGTTAACACTGTGTGCACCATCTCTCAGTATTAAGAACAGTGTTAACACTGTGTGCACCATCTCTCAGTATTAAGAACAGTGTTAACACTGTGTACACCATCTCTCAGTATTAAGAACAGTGTTAACACTGTGTGCACCATCTCTCAGTATTAAGAACAGTGTTAACACTGTGTACACCATCTCTCAGTATTAAGAACAGTGTTAACACTGTGTACACCATCTCTCAGTATTAAGAACAGTGTTAACACTGTGTGCACCATCTCTCAGTATTAAGAACAGTGTTAACACTGTGTACACCATCTCTCAGTATTAAGAACAGTGTTAACACTGTGTGCACCATCTCTCAGTATTAAGAACAGTGTTAACACTGTGTACACCATCTCTCAGTATTAAGAACAGTGTTAACACTGTGTACACCATCTCTCAGTATTAAGAACAGTGTTAACACTGTGTGCACCATCTCTCAGTATTAAGAACAGTGTTAACACTGTGTACACCATCTCTCAGTATTAAGAACAGTGTTAACACTGTGTGCACCATCTCTCAGTATTAAGAACAGTGTTAACACTGTGTACACCATCTCTCAGTATTAAGAACAGTGTTAACACTGTGTACACCATCTCTCAGTATTAAGAACAGTGTTAACACTGTGTGCACCATCTCTCAGTATTAAGAACAGTGTTAACACTGTGTGCACCATCTCTCAGTATTAAGAACAGTGTTAACACTGTGTACACCATCTCTCAGTATTAAGAACAGTGTTAACACTGTGTGCACCATCTCTCAGTATTAAGAACAGTGTTAACACTGTGTACACCATCTCTCAGTATTAAGAACAGTGTTAACACTGTGTGCACCATCTCTCAGTATTAAGAACAGTGTTAACACTGTGTACACCATCTCTCAGTATTAAGAACAGTGTTAACACTGTGTACACCATCTCTCAGTATTGTAGTCACGCCTGGTGCGCTATTACCCAAATCATAATAGAATTAAGCCATCAGAATAGAACACAGGAACTCGGGGTGGAAAAAATTGTGTCACATTTTTTTGTCATTCCAGTTCGTTGAGCAAGAGTGGCAAAAAAAAGTCTATGGAAATATTTTAATAGAATTTTAGGAATTTTTCGCGGTTTTTTAATTGCATGGTGCGTGTGTGTGTGTGTGTGTGTGTGTGTTTTGGAGTTTGATGTGTGTTCATGTGTGTGTATTTACCAGTTTTGTCCCTGTGTGTGTACTCACCAGAGGGTACGGTCGTGTACTCACCAGACGGTACGGTCGTGTACTCACCAGACGGTACGGTCGTGTACTCACCAGACGGTACGGTCGTGTACTCACCAGACGGTACGGTCGTGTACTCACCAGACGGTACGGTCGTGTACTCACCAGAGGGTACGGTCGTGTACTCACCAGACGGTACGGTCGTGTACTCACCAGACGGTACGGTCGTGTACTCACCAGACGGTACGGTCGTGTACTCACCAGAGGGTACGGTCGTGTACTCACCAGACGGTACGGTCGTGTACTCACCAGACGGTACGGTCGTGTACTCACCAGACGGTACGGTCGTGTACTCACTAGAGGGTACGGTCGTGTACTCACCAGACGGTACGGTCGTGTACTCACTAGAGGGTACGGTCGTGTACTCACCAGAGGGTACGGTCGTGTACTCACCAGAGGGTACGGTCGTGTACTCACCAGACGGTACGGTCGTGTACTCACCAGAGGGTACGGTCGTGTACTCACCAGACGGTACGGTCGTGTACTCACCAGACGGTACGGTCGTGTACTCACCAGACGGTACGGTCGTGTACTCACCAGAGGGTACGGTCGTGTACTCACCAGACGGTACGGTCGTGTACTCACCAGACGGTACGGTCGTGTACTCACCAGACGGTACGGTCGTGTACTCACTAGAGGGTACGGTCGTGTACTCACCAGACGGTACGGTCGTGTACTCACTAGAGGGTACGGTCGTGTACTCACCAGAGGGTACGGTCGTGTACTCACCAGACGGTACGGTCGTGTACTCACCAGACGGTACGGTCGTGTACTCACCAGACGGTACGGTCGTGTACTCACCAGACGGTACGGTCGTGTACTCACTAGAGGGTACGGTCGTGTACTCACCAGACGGTACGGTCGTGTACTCACTAGAGGGTACGGTCGTGTACTCACCAGAGGGTACGGTCGTGTACTCACCAGAGGGTACGGTCGTGTACTCACCAGACGGTACGGTCGTGTACTCACCAGACGGTACGGTCGTGTACTCACCAGACGGTACGGTCGTGTACTCACCAGAGGGTACGGTCGTGTACTCACCAGACGGTACGGTCGTGTACTCACCAGACGGTACGGTCGTGTACTCACCAGACGGTACGGTCGTGTACTCACTAGAGGGTACGGTCGTGTACTCACCAGACGGTACGGTCGTGTACTCACTAGAGGGTACGGTCGTGTACTCACCAGAGGGTACGGTCGTGTACTCACCAGAGGGTACGGTCGTGTACTCACCAGACGATACGGTCGTGTACTCACCAGAGGGTACGGTCGTGTACTCACCAGACGGTACGGTCGTGTACTCACCAGACGGTACGGTCGTGTACTCACCAGAGGGTACGGTCGTGTACTCACCAGACGGTACGGTCGTGTACTCACCAGACGGTACGGTCGTGTACTCACCAGACGGTACGGTCGTGTACTCACTAGAGGGTACGGTCGTGTACTCACCAGACGGTACGGTCGTGTACTCACTAGAGGGTACGGTCGTGTACTCACCAGAGGGTACGGTCGTGTACTCACCAGAGGGTACGGTCGTGTACTCACCAGACGGTACGGTCGTGTACTCACCAGAGGGTACGGTCGTGTACTCACCAGACGGTACGGTCGTGTACTCACCAGACGGTACGGTCGTGTACTCACCAGACGGTACGGTCGTGTACTCACCAGACGGTACGGTCGTGTACTCACCAGACGGTACGGTCGTGTACTCACCAGACGGTACGGTCGTGTACTCACCAGAGGGTACGGTCGTGTACTCACCAGAGGGTACGGTCGTGTACTCACCAGACGGTACGGTCGTGTACTCACCAGACGGTACGGTCGTGTACTCACCAGACGGTACGGTCGTGTACTCACCAGACGGTACGGTCGTGTACTCACCAGACGGTACGGTCGTGTACTCACCAGACGGTACGGTCGTGTGCTCACCAGACGGTACGGTCGTGTACTCACCAGACGGTGCGGTCGTGTACTCACCAGACGGTACGGTCGTGTACTCACCAGACGGTACGGTCGTGTACTCACCAGACGGTGCGGTCGTGTACTCACCAGAGGGTACGGTCGTGTACTCACCAGAGGGTACGGTCGTGTACTCACCAGACGGTACGGTCGTGTACTCACCAGACGGTACGGTCGTGTACTCACCAGACGGTACGGTCGTGTACTCACCAGACGGTACGGTCGTGTACTCACCAGAGGGTACGGTCGTGTACTCACCAGACGGTACGGTCGTGTACTCACCAGACGGTACGTTCGTGTACTCACCAGACGGTACGGTCGTGTACTCACCAGACGGTACGGTCGTGTACTCACCAGAGGGTACGGTCGTGTACTCACCAGACGGTACGGTCGTGTACTCACCAGACGGTACGGTCGTGTACTCACCAGAGGGTACGGTCGTGTACTCACCAGAGGGTACGGTCGTGTACTCACCAGACGGTACGGTCGTGTACTCACCAGACGGTACGGTCGTGTACTCACCAGACGGTACGGTCGTGTACTCACCAGAGGGTGCGGTCGTGTACTCACCAGAGGGTACGGTCGTGTACTCACCAGACGGTACGGTCGTGTACTCACCAGACGGTACGGTCGTGTACTCACCAGACGGTACGGTCGTGTACTCACCAGACGGTACGGTCGTGTACTCACCAGAGGGTACGGTCGTGTACTCACCAGACGGTACGGTCGTGTACTCACCAGACGGTACGGTCGTGTACTCACCAGACGGTACGGTCGTGTACTCACCAGACGGTACGGTCGTGTACTCACCAGAGGGTACGGTCGTGTACTCACCAGACGGTACGGTCGTGTACTCACCAGACGGTACGGTCGTGTACTCACCAGAGGGTACGGTCGTGTACTCACCAGACGGTACGGTCGTGTACTCACCAGACGGTACGGTCGTGTACTCACCAGACGGTACGGTCGTGTACTCACCAGACGGTACGGTCGTGTACTCACCAGACGGTACGGTCGTGTACTCACCAGAGGGTACGGTCGTGTACTCACCAGAGGGTACGGTCGTGTACTCACCAGACGGTACGGTCGTGTACTCACCAGACGGTACGGTCGTGTACTCACCAGAGGGTACGGTCGTGTACTCACCAGACGGTACGGTCGTGTACTCACCAGACGGTACGGTCGTGTACTCACCAGACGGTACGGTCGTGTACTCACCAGACGGTACGGTCGTGTACTCACCAGACGGTACGGTCGTGTACTCACCAGACGGTACGGTCGTGTACTCACCAGAGGGTACGGTCGTGTACTCACCAGACGGTACGGTCGTGTACTCACCAGACGGTACGGTCGTGTACTCACCAGACGGTACGGTCGTGTACTCACCAGACGGTACGGTCGTGTACTCACCAGACGGTACGGTCGTGTACTCACCAGACGGTACGGTCGTGTACTCACCAGAGGGTACGGTCGTGTACTCACCAGACGGTACGGTCGTGTACTCACCAGACGGTACGGTCGTGTACTCACCAGACGGTACGGTCGTGTACTCACCAGACGGTACGGTCGTGTACTCACCAGACGGTACGGTCGTGTACTCACCAGACGGTACGGTCGTGTACTCACCAGACGGTACGGTCGTGTACTCACCAGACGGTACGGTCGTGTACTCACCAGACGGTACGGTCGTGTACTCACCAGACGGTACGGTCGTGTACTCACCAGACGGTACGGTCGTGTACTCACCAGACGGTACGGTCGTGTACTCACCAGAGGGTACGGTCGTGTACTCACCAGACGGTACGGTCGTGTACTCACCAGACGGTACGGTCGTGTACTCACCAGACGGTACGGTCGTGTACTCACCAGACGGTACGGTCGTGTACTCACCAGACGGTACGGTCGTGTACTCACCAGACGGTACGGTCGTGTACTCACCAGACGGTACGGTCGTGTACTCACCAGACGGTACGGTCGTGTACTCACCAGACGGTACGGTCGTGTACTCACCAGACGGTACGGTCGTGTACTCACCAGACGGTACGGTCGTGTACTCACCAGACGGTACGGTCGTGTACTCACCAGACGGTACGGTCGTGTACTCACCAGACGGTACGGTCGTGTACTCACCAGACGGTACGGTCGTGTACTCACCAGACGGTACGGTCGTGTACTCACCAGACGGTACGGTCGTGTACTCACCAGAGGGTACGGTCGTGTACTCACCAGACGGTACGGTCGTGTACTCACCAGACGGTACGGTCATGTACTCACCAGAGGGTACGGTCGTGTACTCACCAGAGGGTACGGTCGTGTACTCACCAGAGGGTACGGTCATGTACTCACCAGAGGGTACGGTCGTGTACTCACCAGAGGGTACGGTCATGTACTCACCAGAGGGTACGGTCGTGTACTCACCAGACGGTACGGTCATGTACTCACCAGAGGGTACGGTCGTGTACTCACCAGAGGGTACGGGCGTGTACTCACCAGAGGGTACGGTCGTGTACTCACCAGAGGGTACGGTCGTGTACTCACCAGAGGGTACGGTCGTGTACTCACCAGAGGGTACGGTCGTGTACTCATCACCTTGTTAGTCATGTATGTAAGTTTGTTTAGGGACGAGATCTGTCTCCGTCTCTACAACACTTTTTATTCACTTCCACCACCCTGTCCCCTATCAACACCCCGTCCCCTGTCCCCTATCAACACCCCGTCACCTGTCCCCTATCAACACCCCGTCACCTGTCCCCTATCAACACCCCCTAACCTGTCCCCTATCAACACCCCGTCCCCTGTCCCCTATCAACACCCCGTCACCTGTCCCCTATCAACACCCCGTCACCTGTCCCCTATCAACACCCCGTCACCTGTCCCCTATCAACACCCCGTCCCCTGTCCCCTATCAACACCCCGTCACCTGTCCCCTATCAACACCCCGTCACCTGTCCCCTATCAACACCCCCTCACCTGTCCCCTATCAACACCCCCTCACCTGTCCCCTATCAACACCCCCTCACCTGTCCCCTATCAACACCCCCACACCAGTCCCCTATCAACACCCCCTCACCTGTCCCCTATCAACCCCCCCTCACCTGTCCCCTATCAACACCCCCTCACCTGTCCCCTATCAACACCCCCTCACCTGTCCCCTATCAACACCCCCTCACCTGTCCCCTATCAACACCCCCTCACCTGTCCCCTATCAACACCCCCTCACCTGTCCCCTATCAACACCCCGTCACCTGTCCCCTATCAACACCCCCTCATCTGTTCCCTATCAACACCCCCTCATCTGTTCCCTATCAACACCCCCTCACCTGTCCCCTATCAACACCCCCTCATCTGTTCCCTATCAACACCCCCTCACCTGTTCCCTATCAACACCCTCTCACCTGTCCCCTATCAACACCCCCTCCCCTGTCCACTATCAACACCCCTTCACCTATCCCCTATCAACACCCCCTCCCCTGTCCCCTATCAACACCCCCTCCCCTGTCCCCTATCAACACCCCCTCCCCTGTCCCCTATCAACACCCCGTCACCTGCCCCCTATCAACACCCCCTCATCTGTTCCCTATCAACACCCCCTCATCTGTTCCCTATCAACACCCCCTCACCTGTCCCCTATCAACACCCCCTCATCTGTTCCCTATCAACACCCCCTCACCTGTCCCCTATTAACACCCTCTCACCTGTCCCCTATCAACACCCCCTCCCCTGTCCACTATCAACACCCCTTCACCTATCCCCTATCAACACCCCCTCCCTTGTCCCCTATCAACACCCCGTCACCTGTCCCCTATCAACACATCGTCCCATGTCCCCTATCAACACCCCCTCACCTGTCCCCTATCAACAGCCCCTCCCCTGTTCCCTGTTAGCACCCCCTTCCCTCGTCCCCTATCAACACCCACTCACCTGTCTCCTATCAACACCCCCTCCCCTGTCCCCTATCAACACCCCCTCACCTATCCCCTATCAACACCCCTTACACTGTCCCCTATCAACACCCCCTCCCCTGTCCCCTGTTAGCACCCCCCTCCCTTGTCCCCTATCAACACCCCGTCACCTGTCCCCTATCAACACCCCGTCCCATGTCCCCTATCAACACCCCGTCACCTGTCCCCTATCAACAGCCCCTCCCCTGTTCCCTGTTAACACCCTCCTCCCTCGTCCCCTATCAACACCCCCTCACCTGTCCCCTATCAACACCCCCTCCCCTGTCCCCTATCAACACCCCCTCACCTATCCCCTATCACACCCCTTTCTCTGTCCCTTATCAACACCCCCTCCCCTGTCCCCTGTTAGCACTCCCCTCCCTTGTCCCCTATCAACACCCCCTCCCCTGTCCCCTATCAACACCCCCTCAACTGTCCCCTATCAACACCCCCTCCCCTGTCCCCTATCAACACCCCCTCACCTGTCCCCTATCCACATCCCCTCCCCTGTCCCCTATCAACACCTCCTCACCTGTCCCCTATCAACACTCCTTCCCCTGTTCCCTATCAACACCCCCTCCCCTGTCCCCTATCAACACCCCCTCCCCTGTTTCCTATTAACACCCCCTCCCTTGTCCCCTATCAACATCCCCTCCCCTCTCAGCGTCACCTCACACCTCCCACCTGTGCAGCACACAGCAAGTGGCCTGAGCCTTGCCGGACTCACACTTGAGAGTGAACAAGTACACAGTTAAGCTTAACCACCTCGCACTCTCGTAAAGACACCAACAGATTAACAGGTCAACAGACTATCACGCCAACAGACCAAGAAATCAACAGACTAACAGGTAACGAATCAGCAGAACGCGTAAGTTCAGACCAGCTCCTCCTCCTCCTCCTCTTCACCCTCTCAGATTTGTCACCTTAACGAGATATAACCTGGAGGTTTTACCTGAAGTTGCTTCTGGAGGTCATCGACCATCCCCTCCCCCGCGGCCCGGTCCTAGACCAGGTCTCCTGGTTGCTGGCCTGACCTAGCAAGCTCGATGGTGAGGTTTGAGGTTTGCGTCTATGGGTACTGTTGTATCTGGGAGGGGTGGCACTCTTCTCACAGGATGTATATTAAAACCCACAGAGGTACAGATGGCATTCTCGCTACAGGGTGAAACTCTCCCCACAGGATGCTTGCCTGATTAATTACCCAGCATCTGTCTTCGTATCAATGGCTGGGACATTTCCTGACCCTCTTGGGGAAGGGAGGAAGTTCAGGTTATAGCTTTTAGGTCTTTCAGTGGAGTTGAGCTACAGCTCCTCCCTTTCCTCTTGAAAGTTTTGAGACAACTGCTCGACCTCTTACTGGCGTTGAGGTACAGACCAGCTCTGAGAGATATAAACCCACTGTCTCACACCCAGAATGCTGCGTCACTTAGGATCAGTTCTTAGAGACGTACGCCCACTGTCTTACACCTAGAATGCTGCGCCACTTTGGATCATTTCTTAGAGACGAACGCCTACTGTCTCACACCCAGAATGCGTCAGAATCCTGTCTTCCGCTATTGCTCTCTTCCTAAGTCAATATCTGGGCGGGAGAACTTGTGTGATGTGGCGGTAAATTGTTGGTAGTGATTCACGCAGCCATACAATGTGTGTGTGTGTGTGTGTGTGTGTGTGTATGCGTGTGTGTGTGTGTGTGTGTGTGTGTGTGTGTATGTGTGTGTGTGTGTGAGAGAGAGAGAGAGAGAGAGAGAGAGAGAGAGACAGACAGACAGACAGACAGACAGACACAGACAGACAGACAGAGACTGACTGACTCGTGGTCTTCTGTAAGAAAGGTATTTGTCTAGATCTGTACAGTTCCCGATCTGTTTCGCGCGTGATATTTCCTCTCTGATATAATTACATTCGTCTAAAAGTCTATAAACAAACATTATCCACTCTTCCTTCTACACTTCTTGCGTCTCCCCGTAGGGTCGCACACACCAGCTTCTGTCCCCATCCTCTGGTATCTAGCATGTGGAACTTAGGAAGCCTAGCTGAACGTTGGGAGATAATTACAGAGATAATGGCGGAGATAATTTATTGAACGGAATGTTATTGTATAATGTGATAATGTAAGAATGATAACATTATCGTTAAGGTAGTGCTAACATTATTAGAGTATCTTTAATTCAGTGATAACATAATAAGAGTATTTTTAAGGCTGGTAAACATCGTAAGATAACCCTTAGAGGAAAACACGATAACATTCTTTTTAAAATCTCTTAAATCAGTTTGTGGCGAGCACATAAGTGTGCGGGGCGGTAACAGTAACAGACTGGTGAACCAAACAGGATGTACTGCTGTACAACATTACTGGATATACTCTCCACTCACGCTTCATGATGGTGTACGTGTTCTACCTTTACATTTAAGTGCTGGGCCAACAGACTTCACGTTCCAGTCTGACCTTGTGTTAGGCAAACGTTCCAGTCTGACCTTGTGTTAGGCAAACGTTCCAGTCTGACCTTGTGTTAGGCAAACGTTCCAGTCTGACCTTGTGTTAGGCAAACGTTCCAGTCTGACCTTGTGTTAGGCAAACGTTCCAGTCTGACCTTGTGTTAGGCAAACGTTCCAGTCTGACCTTGTGTTAGGCAAACGTTCCAGTCTGACCTTGTGTTAGGCAAACGTTCCAGTCTGACCTTGTGTTAGGCAAACGTTCCAGTCTGACCTTGTGTTAGGCAAACGTTCCAGTCAGACCTTGTGATCCAGTCAGACTTTGTGTTACGCAAACATTCCAATCAAATCACAAACGCAAACCAGTACAATCCAGTCAAACCATACCCCCGGCCGGGATTGAACCCGCGGTCATAGAGTCTCAAAACTCCAGCCCGTCGCGTTAGCCACTAGACCAGCTAGCCACAATAAGATTCATCCAACTAGGTATATTTCTACACCATAGGAAAGTTAGCACAGGCACCTTTGTGACCACAAATGCAAGTTTTTACAGACGGCAGTGAAGGGACTTGAGCTAGAGTTCGTCACGGCCACGCTAGCTGGAGATTCGTCTGTAAAAACTTGCATTTGTGGTCACAGAGGTGCCTGTGCTAACTTTCCTATGGTGTAGAAATATACCTAGTTGGATGAATCTTATTGTGGCTAGCTGGTCTAGTGGCTAACGCGACGGGCTGGAGTTTTGAGACTCTATGGCCGCGGGTTCAATCCCGGCCGGGGGTATGGTTCATTTGCAATCGTGTCATTACGATTTCTTGAGTCACAATCCAGTCAGTTGCTAACGTTGCAGACAGACTCCCCTCCTCCAGTTCCTTTGCGACGCAAGCGTTGCAAGAAGACCTCCAGTTCTTATGCAAAACGCTGCAGGCAGAAGGCTACCTAAACTCTCCCTGTGGGAAACGTTTGTGTGGATGGAAGACTCGCTATCATGGCAGTCACGGCTCACTCATACATCATCCAAGCAAATACCAGGCCAGGGAGCTCTCTGCTTGCAGCATCCACAGCGTGGGTGATGCTTCCAGTATCAGTGTGGGGGAGATGTTCATCTCCCAGCATCAGAATAGGGGATGTGTTCATCTCTCAGCATCAGCCTAGGATAAAATGTTCATCTCCCGAGCCTGTGGTAGAGGAAGGTGTTCATCTAAACCTCAGCATCATTGTGGGTTGGGAGAAAGATATTCCGAGTATAAAAAAAGATGGGAAGATAGGAAAGAAGGATGAGATAAAGCAGAAATCTAGGAAGGCAATGATGCAACAGGAGACTTAGAAGCATTTAGGAGAGGTAAGGAGAGGCAGATGAGAGATGAACTCTATCTTAATGGTATTAGTATCTTGGTTTTAATGATGGTTACAGAGATCGAATAAATCTCACTGCGAGATAGACATGGTACCCAGGCCGTCTGCAAAATGTAATTTTCGTGGTAAAATGCTAAACCCATGGGAGAGAGAATGAGGGTGATACAGCTCTTGGGTCATGGGGGGGACACTCATGTTTAACCCCAGCAAGGTAGGAGGGTAACTTTTAATTCCTTGGATCAAGAGCTCTTCGTCAACATCAAGGCTCTTCAATGAGATAATGGCGTGAGATGCCGACACCTTGGCGAAGGCAAATGCAGTTTCACTTAATCTCTGTTGACAATGTTTCACTCACAGTGGGTATTATTGACGACGTTTCGCCCACACAATGGGTGTTGTTGACGACGTTTCGTCCGAATATTGAGCTTTTTAAGTGACAAACAGGTGTTAATGGCATCTCATAGCAATTACATGGAGCTGTGATGGTGCGTCTGTTGGCATAAATTATTATTATTATTATTATTATTATTATTTTATATTATTATTGTTGTTACTATTATTATTATTACATAGATGCGGAGCGCTAAACCCAAAGGGGTCATACAACTCCTGGTGGGAGTGATGGGAGGCATTCAGGGTCATTGCAAAAAAAGGGGAAACATGGGCCCAATTTCTGAGATCAAGAGCCTCCCTTCTTCCTCTCACCGGCATCAAGGCACCTCCATGGAGGACTGTGCTGGGAGTAGCTTGCTTCCTTGGTATTGATTGAGCCTTCTTGTTGCACTGTATCAACACAACGTTGGCCATTAGTCTAGGCAGCGCCAGCAACTCCATGTTGAGAAATGAGTTTGTTAGGTTTTAAAAGTCTATCAGCTACATGAGGGTCATTAAGAGGCCATTTCACATGTACACTAAGTATACTTTAGCCCCCCTCCCCCTAAAATCCTTTCAAGGGAGGTTCCTTGATACTCTTGATCTAAGAAATTGGACCTGTGCTCCAGTTCTTTGAATCGAGTCTTCAATGTTTTCCATTCCCCTTTAGACGCTGCATGACCCCTACGGGTTTAGTGTTTCGTCATGAATGTGATGATAATAATAATAGCCTAGTAAAATAGGGATCAAATTGAACTCCCGGTATATATACGCTGGGCGCTTCACTGTAAATAATTTTTCTCATAAAGTTCCTCCGTATAGTGTGATTTTTTCTAAATGCGATTGAATATGTACTTCCAAAAATAAATAGCGCGTGAAAAAGGCTTTCATAGTGCGTGTTATTCAATTTTGTATGCACCCTTTCTACTGTAGTTAAAAAAAAATCGGTGACCTAGAGAGCGTTTGCCAACGCCATCTAGTGACCAGCGGCGGAACAATGAAGTTTCACGTCCCACCACAGCTCAAAAAATCGACGTTGTTTACGAAGTTCATGCCAAGAGTCGATCTTCTTGGTATAGAACTCGTTAATGTTTTGATGGGGGTCATTGCAGCTCCTGGGCCCGTAAACACAACATCGTCGCTTTGATTCGTGCCGTAATCAACGTTTTGAAGGGAATACTTGGTTCTCCCGATGCAGGCATATATCCTGGGAGGTGTATGTTGGTATGTAAATACACTGAGGGATATCCTTTGGTCAGTATTATTGAGACATTACAGTATTATTCGTGTCTAGTTTACTGCCAGAGAGGTAGTAATGGTTTCCGATGGGTGGAGAAACTGAAAGAAGAACAAATCTTTGTAAAATGTGGCGTGTGTTGATGATGTGTGGGTATTGATGTGGTGTGGGTTGATGATTTGTGGGTATTGATGTAGTGTACATGTTGATGTGGTATACGTGTTGACGTGTTGGTATTGATGTGTGTGGGTGTTGACGTGTTGGCATTGATGTGTGTGGGTGTTGACGTGTTGGTATTGATGTGTGTGGGTATTGACGTGTTGGTATTGATGTGTGTGGGTGTTGACGTGTTGGTATTGATGTGTGTGGGTATTGACGTGTTGGTATTGATGTGTGTGGGTGTTGACGTGTACATGATGTATTGATTCTCATTGCCGTATTCCACGAGAAGCGCTAAATCCACATGGGTCATAGACCGCCTGGGAAATAGGTGTGGGAGGGGTAATAAGATTTGATCCGTGGAAGCTGAGAGTAGCTTCAATTCATTTGATTAAGATTTTTTCACCAACACCAAGACTTCCAATGAAGCCTTCGTGAATATGCATCCTTGTATATATGTCAGCATAGTTGCTGATCCCCTTATATGTGTTGTATAGCGTATCATAGTACCATCCATGTGTTTATATAGAAGATCCCTTAGGCCTGTGACTGTATGACGTCACGGGATGCAGCGTGCAAGTGAGACAAGCTGCTTCCCTCTCGGTCTCCGCATAGGCATAGTAGAAGGCAGGACACGGCAGGCTGGGCTCCATCTCCCATTACCACAGTCTGACAATATAGCGTTACCATCCAGTAAGTGAGTTTACCTTATCCATCAATCTCCTACCGAACCCCACACGACATATACACCGATAGGTGTTGGTGCTGCAGGTGTGTTGACACTAACACGGGTGTTGGTGTTGCAGGTGTGTGTGGTCACTAACACGGGTGTTGGTGTTGCAGGTGTGTGTGGTCACTAACATGGATGTTGGTGTTGCAGGTGTGTGGTCACTAACACGCGTGTTGGTGTTGTAGGTGTGTGTGGTCACTAACACGGGTGTTGGTGTTGCAGGTGTGTGTGGTCACTAACATGGATGTTGGTGTTGCAGGTGTGTGGTCACTAACACGGGTGTTGGTTTTGCAGGTGTGTGGTCACTAACACGGGTGTTGGTGTTGCAGGTGTGTGTGGTCACTAACACAAGTGTTGGTGTTGCAGGTGTGGTGGCAGGGGTGCAACATGCAGGTAGAGGGTCGGCACCATCCTCACCCCAGCTTGCGGCATCCCGCTCCGCCGAGTCCACACCTTCGAAATTCGTGAGTACCACCTTCTAATTTCGTGAGTACCACCACCACCTAATTTCGTGAGTACCACCTCCATGGTTAACTATGGTTTCCCATCTTCTTAAAAGAACCATTAAAATAGTAAATCCCCCTCCCTATCCCTCGTGTTTTACGTGAGTACCCTTGTTGTTTTACGATAGTTTCCCCTCTTCCAGGACACTAAAACAGTACTACTCCTGCTTCTTTCATGTTTACCACTTTCTTGGTTTTACTATAGTTTTCCATCTTTTCTCCTTCGAAGACCTTAAATAATACCCCCGTCCCCCTTCCATTTTCTCTATCTTCTAGAAGTGATGAACTGTGTTGCTGAGTGCCCTTAAAGTCGTAACTTATCCCCCCTCTTAAACATAGCATGGGCCTACTGGCCCATACTAGTATGGGCCAGAAGACAGGGCTTTCTGGCCCATACAGCTGTATAGTCCTTGTGGCTTAGCGCTTCTTTTTGATTATAATAATAATAATCTGGCCCATACTAGGCAGGGCCTTGTCAAACCCAAACCCACTAACAAAAATATTTGCCTAACCCATTTTCAATGCTACCCAAGGAATCATCTTTGATAATCCTGTTGACTCATGTGCAAGTAATACTTGATTCCAACCCCTCTCACTCGTGTGCTTATCTAACCTAAATTTGAAGCTAAATTTAAAGGTATGACACAAAAATATAACTTCCTCTCTCATTGCATATACATGTATAAAATCTTTTGTAACATTTGTAACAAATGCAAAAAAAAATCACTATCTCGTGCCTTAAATATTCTACGTAGAATAAAACTGGACGAAGGAGTCTTCTCACTCCACGAAGGTGAGAGTAAAGCAACTGCAGAAATATTATAGATTAATAATTATCAAATTATTTGAAAGAATTCTAGGAAACAAGATTACAAGTAACATTGATTCACAACAGTTACACAATCCAGGGCAATTGTTGGACTGTTAGGTAAGACACATATGCAACAGTTAGGTATCTTTATTTCGAAACGTTTCGCCTACACAGTAGGCTTCTTCAGTCGAGTACAGAAAAGTTGATAGAAGCAGAAGATACTTGAAGACGATGTAATCAGTCCATCACCCTTAAAGTTTTGAGGTGGTCAGTCCCTCAGTCTGGAGAAGAGCATTGTTCCATAGTATGAAACAATATTGTTTCATACTATGGAACAATGCTCTTCTCCAGACTGAGGGACTGACCACCTCAAAACTTTAAGGGTGATGGACTGATTACATCGTCTTCAAGTATCTTCTGCTTCTATCAACTTTTCTGTACTCGACTGAAGAAGCCTACTGTGTAGGCGAAACGTTTCGAAATAAAGATACCTAACTGTTGCATATGTGTCTTACCTAACAATCTGTCGGTATTTTATACCATTTTAATGTTCAATTGTTGGACTGTTATGACTTGCTCTTGGATGCAGTGTACGCGGACTTTGCAAAAACCTTTGGCAAATGCAACTGTGGTGTAGTAGAGCACAAAATGCGTGCCAGAGGAATTACTGGAAAAAGTGGGCAAATGGATAATCTGTTAACAATTAAAGCCAAAAAAACGTAGTAGCAAAGAGGATGAGAAACTGCCTCTCCGATAGTACTTAACCCAATTCTCTCTCATTTTACCTGGCATAGAGACAAATTTTTAGCACTGTATCGTCCTATGTAGATGATACTAGAATTTGTATGAGTGGCATCTGTTGAGGTTACAGCAGCCTTGAGCTGGTGTCAAGGAGGTCATACAGAGGGCCACTGACACCAATATGATGTTCAGTGAGGAAAAAAAATCGTTACTCATCTATAGAAATATTGAGGAAATAAAGGCTGGAACAGAATACTAAACAAACTCAAATTACTCAGTAGAGTGCATGCACGCATAGGTGCGTGAGCTCGTGCGTGCGTTCGTGGGTGTGCATGCTCATTGTTTTCATAGTAAGTTTATGGTATCGTGACCTCTCTGGGTGTATATACATGTAGTGTTGTAAGGCAGCACCACGGGATTACTTTCACTTGTCATCAGATCACACAACTTGCCTCATACATAGGGCTGCTTCCAACAATTATGTATTCAAGGGGAAGCGCTCCACCCATAAGGATCATACACTCTTTGAAATGAAAGATACACGAATGTGATCCAAGGAAAGGGGTAGATAACTCAAATTTTATAGATCAAGACTCCTTCGTCAGCATCAAAACATTCCACCCCCCCTCGAAGTATTGTCGATGCAGGCACTCCCAACACTATAGATCAGTGGTTCAGAGAACCGACAAGTTGATAAATTAGACACGTGTGTAACACTTGGGTATCTTCGTTGAGGAAACGTTTTTACACAGTGGCTTCATCAGTCCAATACAAAGAAGAGTGGTGAAGATAAGGAGGAGTTTTGGGTAATCAGTCCCTCAACCTGGTGTCGATGTAATCTATCCAGCAATCATGACTGATGGTCGCTCCTGCCTCTCGCAGTTGCTGGACCGATACGTCATAAAAAAAACCATACCACGGGCGGGGATAGAACCCGCGATCAGTCTCAAAACTCCAGACCGTCGCGGGTTCTATCCCCACCCGTGGTATGGTTTGTTTGCAATGGTGTCATCACGATTTCACGAGTCACGATACGTCATAGTTGTTTATACATCGGAAAACAAACGGAAAGTAGATGTAGTGTGAACAAGGTGCAATAACGCACACGATGCATGATAAATAAATGACTGGAAAAGTGAGCAAATGGATCTTTAATTTTTTTAACAAATCGGACCCAAAGAGTAATAGGTAACAATGTAATATTGAAGACTTTTACAGTGAAAAGCTTTGTGCTTCAAGGCGCGGTACTCACCCCGATTCTCTTTCTCATTCTTATTTCCACCATAGACACAATTCATTTTACTGTATCATCATTTGCAAACAATAGTAGAATTTGTATTTCATCCATTGAGGACACAGCGAATCTCTAAGTCGGCATAAACCAGATCTTCAAGTGGGCCACAGAACCATGATGTTTAATGTGGACAAATTTCAGTTACACAGCTATGGAAAAGCTAAGAATTTAAAAAATGGAACAGATTATTAAAAAGGGTGAACCACTCAATAAAGCGGAAGAGAAATGTGAACTTGAGTAATAATGTCAAAAGATCTTACATTCAAGGCTCACAACATTATTTTCACAACCGCAAGGAAAATGTTAGTCTGGATTATTAGAAACTTTACAAGAGATGCCAAGCCATTAATCATTCTTTTAAAGCCTTTTTCTCTTTATACTGGAATATTGCTAACTCCGTTTAAGACAAGTGAATCACAGATCCAGAGAATATACCGAGCACCTTCACTTCTCATATAAATTCATTCGTTGGAACGTCCTGAAGTTCCTTGAACTGTACTGGAACGTAGGCAAGGAAGATACATCAGAACCTAGAGTCTACCCGGACAGTGTTCCGAGGGCGGTGACTCCCAAATATGCACATTGAAATAACTACTAAAACAAGAGGCTCGGTAGACGGTACAAAATACCCTCAGTGGAAAAGCAAGTATACAGTGAGTGAGCACGATAAGATGTAACTCAAGTGTAAAGAAACCAAAACTTTTTAACACCCTTCAAAAAGCGAATGAGTTATTTCCGCAAGTTGGTTTCTGATGAGCTGGACTGTGGTGCCTGTGTTGGACTGGGTGCAGCTGGCACTAAGAGCCTCATTGTTCAGCCCGTCAACCTGAGGCGCCTTTTCTGGGACCAGGCCGCGCGTCTGCCAATTCATCCCTGGATGACAGTCGGGTTTAGAGCTTCACATGAAGTAAAATATGCTAGATGTTATATTTGAGATGGTATTGGAGAAGTAACTAGTTTATGTGCACGATATCATGTAGAGCAGCGGCTAGTTTATTGTACACCATATCCAACGTGGGGGACAGTAGCGGCTAGTTTATTGTACACCATATCCAACGTGGGGGACAGTAGCGGCTAGTTTATTGTACACCATATCCAACGTGGGGGACAGTAACAGCTAGTTTATTGTACACCATATCCAACGTGGGGGACAGTAGCGGCTAGTTTATTGTACACCATATCCAACGTGGGGGACAGTAGCGGCTAGTTTATTGTACACCATATCCAACGTGGGGGACAGTAGCGGCTAGTTTATTGTACACCATGTCCAACGTGGGGGACAGTAGCGGCTAGTTTATTGTACACCATATCCAACGTGGGGGACAGTAGCGGCTAGTTTATTGTACACCATATCCAACGTGGGGGACAGTAGCGGCTAGTTTATTGTACACCATATCCAACGTGGGGGACAGTAACAGCTAGTTTATTGTACACCATATCCAACGTGGGGGACAGTAGCGGCTAGTTTATTGTACACCATATCCAACGTGGGGGACAGTAGCGGCTAGTTTATTGTACACCATATCCAACGTGGGGGACAGTAGCGGCTAGTTTATTGTACACCATGTCCAACGTGGGGGACAGTAGCGGCTAGTTTATTGTACACCATATCCAACGTGGGGGACAGTAGCGGCTAGTTTATTGTACACCATATCCAACGTGGGGGACAGTAGCGGCTAGTTTATTGTACACCATATCCAACGTGGGGGACAGTAGCGGCTAGTTTATTGTACACCATATCCAACGTGGGGGACAGTAGCGGCTGGTTTTTTGTACACCATATCCAACGTGGGGTACAGTAGCGGCTAGTTTATTGTACACCATATCCAACGTGGGGGACAGTAGCGGCTAGTTTATTGTACACCATATCCAACGTGGGGGACAGTAGCGGCTAGTTTATTGTACACCATATCCATCCTGGGGGACAGTAGCAGCTAGTTTATTGTACACCATATCCATCCTGGGGGACAGTAGCGGCTAGTTTATTGTACACCATATCCATCCTGGGGGACAGTAGCGGCTAGTTTATTGTACACCATATCCATCCTGGGGGACAGTAGCGGCTAGTTTATTGTACACCATATCCATCCTGGGGGACAGTAGCGGCTAGTTTATTGTACACCATATCCATCCTGGGGGACAGTAGCAGCTAGTTTATTGTACATCATATCCATCCTGGGGGACAGTAGCGGCTAGTTTATTGTACACCATACCCATCCTGGGGGACAGTAGCGGCTAGTTTATTGTACACCATATCCATCCTGGGGGACAGTAGCAGCTAGTTTATTGTACACCATATCCATCCTGGGGGACAGTAGCAGCTAGTTTATTGTACACCATATCCATCCTGGGGGACAGTAGCGGCTAGTTTATTGTACACCATATCCATCCTGGGGGACAGTAGCAGCTAGTTTATTGTACACCATACCCATCCTGGGGGACAGTAGCGGCTAGTTTATTGTACACCATATCCATCCTGGGGGACAGTAGCAGCTAGTTTATTGTACACTATATCCATCCTGGGGGACAGTAGCGGCTAGTTTATTGTACACCATACCCATCCTGGGGGACAGTAGCGGCTAGTTTATTGTACACCATATCCATCCTGGGGGACAGTAGCAGCTAGTTTATTGTACACCATATCCATCCTGGGGGACAGTAGCAGCTAGTTTATTGTACACCATACCCATCCTGGGGGACAGTAGTGGCTAGTTTATTGTACACCATATCCATCCTGGGGGACAGTAGCAGCTAGTTTATTGTACACCATATCCATCCTGGGGGACAGTAGCGGCTAGTTTATTGTACACCATATCCATCCTGGGGGACAGTAGCAGCTAGTTTATTGTACACCATATCCATCCTGGGGGACAGTAGCGGCTAGTTTATTGTACACCATATCCATCCTGGGGGACAGTAGCAGCTAGTTTATTGTACACCATATCCATCCTGGGGGACAGTAGCGGCTAGTTTATTGTACACCATATCCATCCTGGGGGACAGTAGCAGCTAGTTTATTGTACACCATATCCATCCTGGGGGACAGTAGTGGCTAGTTTATTGTACACCATATCCATCCTGGGGGACAGTAGCGGCTAGTTTATTGTACACCATATCCATCCTGGGGGACAGTAGCAGCTAGTTTATTGTACACCATATCCATCCTGGGGGACAGTAGCAGCTAGTTTATTGTACACCATATCCATCCTGGGGGACAGTAGCAGCTAGTTTATTGTACACCATATCCATCCTGGGGGACAGTAGCGGCTAGTTTATTGTACACCATATCCATCCTGGGGGACAGTAGCGGCTAGTTTATTGTACACCATATCCATCCTGGGGGACAGTAGCAGCTAGTTTATTGTACACCATACTCATCCTGTGGACGGTAGAACAAGAACAAGTACACAAAAGGCCTAGAAACTAGGCTATTAATATGTTGGCAGCAATAAATATAAATTTATAGCTACAATTTGTTGTGTGTCGCAAGCAGATTTACGGCATTTGCTTAAAATATCTGGTATTTTATTTTCAGTAATAAGATACCTGGGTGTACCACACAAGTTATTATAATGTATATCTATATTCCTCAATACGTGTCAATCAAGAACGAACATAGTGTTCAAGAGTGTTATCATAGAACTGACCACGTACTTTTATTTTGATCATGTGTCTGCCAAACCCACAAAAGCACTTAGAAACAAGCTTAAGCCTGGCAAGTACTTCACGAGTCATGATAATGTGAACGTACATAAGCCTGAGTAGATCTATAGCTCACTATGATAACATGAACGTATATAAGCACATATACTGAGGTTAGGTTCTTGCAGTGAGTTAACAGCACTGGGTGTATACTATCCACCCGATGGTGAGCTCACAGGCACAGAGTGGGAAGTATATTGTCTAGTACGGTGAGCTGGAGACATAGTTACTATGCAGATGGCTGGTGGCACAGATTGTGTTACCTAGTTATGTTAGGTCACACCGTTGGGCTCCGCGTACTTGTCGCTCATGACACGGGGCTGCTTTGCGTTTCCTGTCTATTCACCTAGATTTGGCAGGGGTCGAAGCATAGCTCTTGGCTTTGCCTCTAAACCTCGCTGATTCCTGGCCTCTAGGGCCTTATTCATGAAATCGTGTGTTGTTGCCCTTCACCATTTTGTCTACTTGCACCTTGTGCTGACCACCTTCACTTTTAAGTACACTATTTCCTAATATATGTCATTAATTCCTTTGGGCTTTGGTAGGCCAGACCTTACGTCTCGTAAATGGGTAAATTTCTGTGTGTAGAGTATTTCCCATGATTTTTTCTTTTTTCCAAGTAAATTTCTGTATATTTCTCCTGATTTTTATTTGTGTGTGTTTCTGCGAGTCTTCGTGATTACTTCGTTTCTCCTTGGCGCCAAAACTCAGCAATCAGAGCCACTACATCATTTCCGGTAGTCTATGTTTTGGAATGACATAAAGCGTCAATTTCGGTCTCAACTGTATATTTGCACCGCTGTACAGAGTCCTCCCAAGTGTTGGTAGGAGACCCCGAGGCAGACTGAAAAACTCTGGATATTACGCTAGATAGACTCACTTGTGCAGGCAAACTGTGTTCATGAAGACAAGAAACACTTTGGTGAACAAACTTTTATTGGCACAGCGTTTCGCTCTATGGTTTCATCTAGTTCACAGAGTAAAACGTTGTTCAAATAAAAAACTTTTGCAGTTCTCTCTTTTCTTCAGTAATGTTGGCAGTACGCTATTTAGATAGCAGATTGTATTATTGTAAGTATTGTGAACCGTTGGTGTCTGTCGTGTCAAGGGCCAGGCTGTGTGCACGTGTGCGCGCGCTTCTATGTGTATCATTGTGCATGCACTCGCCGATTTGTGCCAAATTTATGCTTATGGGGTCGAGTCCTGGCTCCGAGCCCCGCCCATAAACCTTCATCGAGCGGTATTACTTCTCTCTCACCTCTTGGACTCATAAACACACACAACTGTTTACGATTTTCGTCTCCATTCCATTTCTTTATTCCCTCTTAAGGTAGGTGAAGTGCTCTTGCTCAAAGGAATTGGAGCTACCTTCCTCTAGCATCATACCTGATTACCTCTCATTCCTGAGGCACTATGATCCATACGGGTTTCGCGTTTACCCGTGAATACGGTCCAACTATAGTTTCTCTAATTCCTGTGTGTGTGTGTGTGTGTGTGTGAGAGAGAGAGAGAGAGAGAGAGAGAGAGAGAGAGAGAGAGAGAGAGAGAGAGAGAGGGAGATATGGATCAGCGGGCTGCCAGCAGCAACAGCCTGGTTGATCAGGGTCGGGCTACGTGAGTAGGAAAACTCTCGAAAATCATCAAAGGTTTATCACAGATAAGAACTAGTCATTGTGTGTATACACACCTATGTGTACTTAGGGTGGGTGTGCTTTCTGTTTAGTATATATACTTGAAATCTGATGTACACACATTGGAGAATATATACCTTCGTTGGGGCTTGTGCACATACATGTACATGTGTACATTCATGCATGTGCACGTGTAATTAAGTCTGTATACCTTCATAGTGCCTCCACGTGTACGCATATATGTTCTTTAACAGCACACTGCTGATATATTCAGTATGGATATATAAAAAGGGGGGGAATGGTTGGGTGTAGAGCTGGACTTGCCTAGCATGGGCCAGTAGGCCTACAGCTGTGTTCTTTTTGTTTTTTAAACACCAAAAGTATGTTATCTACGAGCTTGTGTGCGTTTCAGACTTGTATACATGCATGCATATATCGCACATGTACACGTATTCGGTTTCGTGTACGTGGGAGTGTGTGTACTTTCATATGAAGACCCGTGTGAGCGTGTGCGAGGGGTCAACCAGACGTGGCTCGGATTAAGTTACCAGTTGGCAATCCCTCCCCCTCTTACCTTTTTATTTTCTAATGTCCCCCTCCCTCTCTCTAACTCCTGTCCTCTTTCTTTCTCCCCTTCCACTCTCCCCTCTTTCTCTGTCCCTGTACTCCCTCATTTCTTCTCTCCTGTCCCCTGCACTTTTCCCTTTTGTTATAATCATAGGGAAGCGTGAACCAGCCGTAGCTCATCCAGAACTGTGTGACAGTAAGATTTTATCTCGAGAAGGAGAGAGTAATTCTTTGGATCAAGCTCCATTCCTCCTTAAGACATCCCCTTAAAACGTCTTCAGAAATCCAGTTTTCACTGTGTATGGGCTGTGCCATCCTGAGAGACGGTAATTCCCAAGTAACTCCAGCACCGATTGAACTAATCTTTTAAAGGTCAGGTAACTGCTGAACTGATAGTGGAATGTTTGATGACGTCCTCATCCCCTTACTGAAGTCTCCCAGCTTAGGTAGATAAATTGGATTACCTCGTGTATGGAACACATCCTGTGTGATGGAATCTGACAGGGAAACCTAGCTAATTAGGTTCCCACTATGTAACTATCCTATAGTAGGGTAGCTCTGGCGAAACTGCAGATCTGGAAAATGTAGAGAGAGCCTTCACTTCCCGTATGAACCCGGTTACACCTCAGTTATGGGGTGTAACCGAGTCAAAGCGCTCAAACAAAGCACTCAAGTCAAAGCACTCAAGCAGTCAAAGGGGTCTTTAAGACCCCTTCGACTGCTTGAGTTTCATTTATTGAGGACACTGCAAATTCCAAGCGGATATAAACGAAGTTTTCCAGTGCGCCGTGGCAAACAGTATGATGTTCAATGAGGACAAATTTCAGTTATTCCGGTGTGGAAAACTTGAGGGAATAATAGCTAGAAGGGAGTATAAAGCAAATTCAAACAGCACAATGGAGCGAAAAACTAATGTGAAGCAGTGATAATGTCAAGATCTCGCCTTCAAAAATCACAATAATGTCATTATCACATCTGCGAGGAAAATGATAGGATGGATAACGAGAACCTTCAGAACAAGGGATACCAAGCCAGTGATGATCCTCTTTCAGTCACCTATTATCTCTAGGCTGAATTACTGCTCTACACTAACAGCCTCATTCAAGGCAGGCGGAATTACAGATCTAGAGAATGTACAGAGAACCTTCACTGCACGTATTAGCTCAGTCAAGCACCTTAAAACTGGGAGCGTTTAAAGTCCCCTGACTTATACTCCCTGGAATGCAGGGATCTAAACGGGGAAAATCTTAGAGAGGGTGGTCTCAAGTTTTCACACACAAATCATTTCCTGCAAAAGCAAATGGCTCGGCAGTCAGGGCAACATAACCCCAGTGAAATGAAGAGGTGCCATGAGTGCACTAAGAGAAAACACAATTAAGTTTTCGGGGCCCAAGGCTTTTCAATAGCCTCCCCATTATACATAAGGGGAATTGCCAATAGACCTCTGACTCTCTTCAGATACCTAAAGTCAGTGCCCGATTAGTGGGATTGTGGTTCATACGTTGGGTTGCGTGCAGTCAGTATTAAGAGCCTGGTTGATCAGGCTTTGATCCACCGGGAAGCCTGGTCGAGGACCGGGCCGCGGGGGCGTTGACCCTCTAAACAACCTCCAGGTAGACTTCTTAGAACGCAGGCGAGAAAAAATCATCACAATCTATATCTGAGAAATTCTAGGGGGATTGGTCCCAAATCTACAAGCACAAATCACTCCCTACGAAAGAGATTTGGCAAACAGTGCATAATAACCTAATGAAAATCAGGGATGCCATTAGTACACTAAGCGTTAAGTTATTAGGTGTAAAGGGACCAGGAAATTTTAACACCTTCCCATCATACATAAGGGGGATTCTAGCAAACCCCTGGTTGTCTTACAGAGAGAACTGGACAAATTCCTCAAATCAGTTCCTGATCAGCCGGGCTGTGGTGCAAACGTTGGACTTCGTGCTGCTAGCACCAATAGCCTGGTTGATCAAGTTATTCACCAGGAGGCCTGGTCTGGAACCGGTCTTTGGGGTAACTTACAGCGAATTACCCCTGACTACCACAGGTGACTACCACTGACTACTTGCTGGAGGGAAGGTGAGCGATCATAGTTCAGGTGGACCCACCTCCCTTCTCCTCAAAAGTCTCCCTATTAATTTATGAGAGATCGATCTTACCGTGAAGGGAAGGAAGAAGGTGATACGAGTATGGAGGGGAAGGAGTAACATGTGGTGTAGTTGTAGGAGGCTATGGTGGTGATAGACTTGATTTAGGTAGTTGTGGTGGTGGTTGGTTGGTTCGTTGTTTTGGCATTGGTAGTTATGTCAGTGAGGGATAGAGCATTAATTAATTATGACGCGTGTGTGTGTCATAGTGTGCCTTAGCGTCATCTGGTGCGTACCACTCGCTGAAGCCTGCAGCACCAGCCAGGTGACCTTAGCCTAGTCAGTGGTTGTTACTGATGACACTCCTCAACGAGGTTAACCACCGCTAACGACTACTACTGACAACCACTAACGCTCGCTTGCCCCTCGTAAACGACATGAATGCAAGCCTCCGCACGCACTTTACACACCTCAGTAGAAAGGCTAATTCTTGGTTTCTGAGTGAACGTGTGTGATTTTTAGTAAGTTTATCAAACGCATTTGCCTATAGGCACTTGGCTGTGTGTGTGCATGCATGTGCGCGTGCTCGAGCGCGTATGGGGCTTTAGTGTACGTGTGCCCTCCCTGCTGTTGGGTTTATCCCCGACTCTCTTCCTTTTTCTGTAGCTCTTTCCTCTCCCCCGTCTATTCTTCCGCTATCCTCACTCTCCTCTCACCCTTAGTGGGTCCTTACCTGTGAGTTCTAGTTTTAGTGTACCCTCCTTGTGGTTATAGCTCCCGGACCACGTCACTTACACCAGCGCCATTCGCACCACTCAGCACCAGGTGTGTGGGTGTGAGTGAACGCGTTTGTGCGTATTTGTACGTGTTTGAGGGTTTTAATTCCCTGAAGAAACCACAGCTGTGGGCGTGACTATGCGTGAGTGTGGGCGTGGTCCCATGACACTTATTGACGCAGCGCATTTCTGCGCTTCCGGCATACTGATGCCTAGCATATTGTCCACTTATAATAATAATAATAATAATAATAATAATAATAATAATAATAATAATAAAAGTCTGGCTCATTTTATTAATATTGTTATATCCATTGGGAAGCGCTAGATCCGTAAGGGTCATACAACGGTTGGGAAAATGATAGGTTTGATCCTAGTTAAGGGGAAGGTAGCTTCAGTTCCTTGGATCAGTAACCCTTCGCCAGTATAAAGGCGTTCCCCTTTAAGGGTCCATTTGTAATGTTGATGACATGGGATATTCTTGGCCCCATATGGTATATGGATGGCACTCTGGGTGATCCTGGCGGCACTCCACATGTTCCCGGCACAAAGGGAAGGTAAACCTGTCTAGGATATTGCTAGAAACCCCAAATATTTCTATATACATGAAAAGAAATCTAAGTTCTTGATCAGCTGGATTGTGGGGCATTCGTTGGACTGCGGGCGACGAGCACTGACAACTTGATTGATCAGGCCATCAGCCAAGATGCCTGATCTGGGACCGGGCCGCGGGTGGCGATGACCTCCAGGAGCAACTCCAGGTTAAAACTACCTGCTGAATGGACCGTTAATCACAGGAGATTCATACTCTGATGATGAACAGGAAATGAGCGAAATTCTTGAAGAGCAATTTGAATCAGTGTTCAGCAGTCCAGCAGGCTCTTGGGAAAAAATCTAAAATCACATGCAACCTTTGCTTTTCAAAACATCATGTTACCTGTGCAAGAATAAACACTGCAACCAAAAATGACATCTATCTAGATAGGTGTTTCTGGATCTGCAACAGGGATGTGGAACTATGGATAGATATCAGGAAAGCACTCAGGAGGTTAATAAACAATAAACACGAGAAAAAGGAGGAACTATTGAATAGTCTACCTGGAATATATAGAGCATGGGAAGATAGGAGAGGAGTAAAGTCTAACACAGAGAATGCCCAGTCTACAACAACTGACCCCAAAATAAGCAGATACACACTAGAAAAAACACGGGAAACAAAAACAACAGCTAGTTCAGTCCCCAGCCTTAGGGCTGACCCAGACCCAGCCCCCAGCCATTGTGAAAATCTGAATTCAGTTAAAGACTCCTCCACAGCTACCAATGCCATATCCCCTAGTACAGATGTAGTAGAGGAGCCCTCCTCTGGGGTAGACTCTTCTGCAACCATCACAGTCATAGCCCCAGCCCCACCCCCCAGCCCCAGTGCTGACCCAGACCCAGCCCCCAGCCTTACTGCCAGCCCAGACTCTCCTAGGGACACTACCCAAACCACCACAAAAACAGTAAATATACAACCATCATTGCACAAGACCGTGGCCCACAGTACAGATGTTGGAGAGGAGTCTCCTCCTTCCTCTACTGGGGAAAGTAGATGGAATCCAGGACGGGGTGGCCCTGGCTTGGATACTGAGGATTATAGTGCAGTCCCAGAACCTGCAGAAATTGACAACACACCTCCCAACAATTCTCAACCAAAGGTGAATTTGTGCAAATATTATGCTTGGGGCATCTGTAAGCATGGAATAACAGGGGAAAAAAATGGGACATGCAACTTTGACCATCCCAAAAAATGTAGCGACCTCCTGTCTAAAGGAGTGTGTCGCTCTTCTTCCTGTACTTTCTTTCACCCAAAAATGTGCCACTCCTCGGTCCTCCAGAAGCAGTGTTACAACATCGAGTGCCCTGCATACCATATAAAAGGGACCAGGAGGCACAGACCCCACAGGACAAACAATAGTAGCTATGACTACCCAACTCCAGGTGATTTTTTAGTGGCAGGAAACGAAAAAAGAAAATGGAAGGAAATAAAAATAGTCCACCACCTTGGAGTCTTGTTGGACTGGAGGCGCAGCCAGTGGCCACCCATGGCCCTCCAGAATTACAACTACTGATGCCAATAACAAAATCCCCCCAACAAACACAGAATACAACCTCGTTCATATTTGCTAATATACAGGGCCTTAAGCCATCCACCAACAACAAAATACCTTTTATCAGTGGACTTCTAGTGGAGTCTAATGCAATGTTTGCAGCCTTCACAGAGACTCACACAAAAGATCACTTTGACAGTGAAATATGGATAAGTGGTTACAACCTTTTTAGATGCGACAGAAAAAACAGGCAACAAGGGGGGGTTGGCCTGTATGTCAAAGAGTCCCTTATCTGCACGGAGTTGCTGAACACCACAAATGAGGTAGTTGAAGTTCTATCAATAAAGATCGAGAACCAAAACCTAGTCATTGTGGTTGTATACAAGCCACCAGATGCAACCTCCCAACAGTTCAAGGAACAGCTACTGAAAATCGATTACTGTTTGGAAAACCTTCCAGCTCCATCCCCAAACATCTTACTGCTTGGTGATTTCAACCTAAGGCATACAAAATGGAAGAATGTAGCAAATAATGTTATAGCTGAAACAATCCCCGGAGGTAGCGCAGATGAAAGGTCACACACACATGAGCTACTAAGTCTCTGCGAAAAACACACCTTAAGCCAGCAGATAGTGGAGCCAACAAGACTAGAAAACACACTTGACCTTATCTTCACAAATAATGAGGACCTGATAAGAGACATAAGAATATCAAAAACAACTAATTCCGATCACAATCTAATCGAAGTCCAGACGTACATGCATAGGGGTCCTGAACAGCAGAATGCATGTACCTGTGAAGGTGTCTTTACAAAATACAATTTCAGCAACAAGAACATCAACTGGGACCAGGTAAACCATGTCCTAAACGAAACATGTTGGGAAGATGTCTTAAATGACATGGATCCAAACCAGTGCCTTGAAAGGATCAACTTCCTGGTAGCCGAAGCATGTTCTAGGCATATTCCCCTAAGAAAGAAGAAGAGCAGGAGTGAACTGGAGAGAAAAAGACGCTCCCTCTACAGAAGACGACGAAGAGTCACTGAGCTCCTCAGGAGTGCTAGAATATCTGATACACGAAAGGAGGCGCTGACCAGGGAAGTGGAAACTATCGAACTTAAGCTAAATGACTCTTACAGGAACCAGGAGAGGCAGGAGGAGCTTAAAGCTATTAGTGAAATTGAAAGAAATTCAAAATATTTCTTTTCATATGCCAAAAACAAGGCAAATACCACATCTAGTATCGGGCCCTTACTCAGACAGGATGGGACTTACACAGACGACAACAAGGAAATGAGTGAAATATTGAAATCCCAGTACGACTCTGTGTTTAGTGAACCACTAATCGGTCTGAGGATCGACGACCCAAATGATTTCTTCATGAAAGAGCCTCAAAACTCCATAAATGTATGCCAGATTTCCGACATTACCCTAACTCCGATAGATTTCGAAAAAGCCATTGACAACATGCCTATGCACTCAGCCCCGGGCCCAGACTCGTGGAACTCTGTTTTCATTAAGAACTGCAAGAAACCCCTCTCGCGTGCCCTAAGTACACTATGGAGGAGGAGCTTGGACATGGGTGAAATTCCACAGTCACTTAAAACAACGGATATAGCCCCGCTCCATAAAGGTGGCAGCAAAGCATTAGCTAAGAACTATAGACCAATAGCTCTGACGTCCCACATCATAAAAATCTTTGAAAGAGTGCTAAGAAGCAGGATTGCAAATCACCTGGATTCCCAAAATCTGTACAATCCAGGGCAACATGGGTTCAGGGCAGGTCGCTCCTGCCTCTCACAACTACTGGATCACTATGACATGGCCTTGGATGCACTGGAAGAAAATCAGAATGCAGATGTAATATACACAGACTTTGCAAAAGCATTTGACAAATGCGATCATGGCGTAATAGCCCATAAAATACGTGCTAAAGGAATAACTGGGAAAGTGGGGAGATGGATCTTCAACTTCCTAACAAATCGAACACAAAGAGTAGTGGTCAACAGAGTTAAATCGGAGGCTGCCATAGTGAAGAGCTCTGTTCCACAAGGCACAGTACTCGCCCCCATCTTATTCCTTATCCTCATATCAGACATAAACAGAGATATACACCACAGCACCGTATCATCCTTTGCGGATGATACTAGGATCTGCATGAGGCTGTCATCTGCTGAGGACGCGGTTAACCTCCAAGAAGATATAAACAAAGTTTTCCAGTGGGCAACGGTAAACAATATGATGTTCAATGAGGACAAATTCCAACTACTCCGTTATGGAAAACTGGAGGAGATAATAACTAGAACAGAGTATACTACTGACTCCGGCCATACAATAGAGCGGAAAAATAATGTAAGGGACCTGGGAGTAGTAATGTCTGAGGATCTCACTTTCAAGGATCACAACAGTGCCACGATCGCACGTGCAAAGAAAATGATAGGATGGATAATGAGAACTTTCAAAACGAGAGATGCCAAGCCCATGATGATCCTTTTCAAATCACTTGTTCTCTCTAGGCTGGAATACAGCTGTACATTAACATCTCCATACAAAGCAGGTGAAATCGCAGATCTAGAGAGTGTACAGAGATCCTTTACTGCACGTATAAGTTCTGTCAAGCACCTTAACTACTGGGAACGCTTGGAAGCACTTGACTTGTACTCGTTGGAACGCAGGAGGGAGAGATATATCATAATCTACACTTGGAAAATCTTGGAAGGAATGGTCCCAAATCTGCACACAGAAATCACTCCCTACGAAAGTAAAAGACTGGGCAGGCGATGCAAAATGCCGCCAATAAAAAGTAGGGGCGCCATTGGTACACTAAGAGAAAACACCATAAGTGTCCGGGGCCCAAAACTGTTCAACAGCCTCCCATCAAGCATTAGGGGAATTGCCAATAAACCCCTGGCTGCCTTCAAGAGAGAGCTGGACAGATACCTAAAGTCAGTGCCGGATCAGCCGGGCTGTGGCTCGTACGTCGGACTGCGTGCGGCCAGCAGTAACAGCCTAGTTGATCAGGCCCTGATCCATCGGGAGGCCTGGTCATGGACCGGGCCGCGGGGGCGTTGATCCCCGGAATAACCTCCAGGTAACCTCCAGGTATGAGAGCCTTTAAAGGTAAGGTTGGCACTTTAGATGTTCTTAGCTGCACTGCTGCTGGCACCATGTTATATGGATGGCACTCTAGATATTCCTGGTACCATGTATTATATGGATGGCACTCTCGATATTCCTGGTACCATGTATTATATGGATGGCACTCTAGATATTCTTGGTATCAGATATATTGATGGAACTATATGTTTCTGGCACCCTATGTCATATTAATGGCACTTGATATACCTGGTGGCCCTGTGAATTTTCTTGACACCATATATATAGATGGCACTCTAGATATTCCTGGTACCATGTATTATATGGATGGCACTCTAGATATTCCCGATGCCACATATTGATGGCACTCTAGATGTTCATGGCGGCACCATATATTATATGGATGGCACTCAGGTTATTCTTGGCACTCTTATTAAGGTATCAAGGCTAAGGGACTGAATACCTATCATAGCATCAGAGGTATACAGTACCTACAAGTTGAAGATTAAGACACGTGTACTACAACACTGGGTATCTTTATTATGTAGAGTCTGTTTGCATCAATCGTCAGGAGGCCTGGTCACAGACCGGGCCGCGGGGGCGTTGACCCCCGAAACTCTCTCCAGGTAAACTCTCCAGGTAACATTGTAGACGATTGATGAAGAGTAGGTTAGTACACACCTGTTGCCAGCCTATGGCACTGTCACCTCATCTGTTTCTTCACTCTTCTGTTGTTCTCCCTGTATTGATAAAACAATTGCTTGTCGAAACATCTACATAGTGAAGATGGGCGAAACATCTAGACAGTAAAGACTGACGAAACATCTAGGCAGTGAAGATGGGCGAAACATTTAGGCAGTGAAATGGGTAAGATGAGCGAAACATCTAGGCAGTGAAGATGGGCGAAACATTTAGGCAGTGAAATGGGCAAGATGAGCGAAACATCTAGGCAGTGAAGATGGGCGAAACATCTAGACAGTGAAGATGACCAGTTGTTAATACTTGTCTAATTCAACTGAACACCTGTTCTTAGCTAAAGTCTTCCCATTCAAGGATGGGTCTTTGACGCCGGTGAAGAGCTCTTGATCCAAGTAATTGGAACTCCCTCGTTTTTCCTTGGAGCAAGACTGACTACCTCTCCTTCCCCCTCCCCTCCCTAGGCGCTCCCTGGCCCCCTACAAGCTCAGCGCTTCCCAAAAATGATAATAATTCTAAATGTTTTTACTAGTAATTTTATTACTGTAGGAATTCCTTGTAGTATCTCTGGTAGTCGTGACTATTGCTGGCACTCGTGCTGTTTCGGACGTGACTTGGCATTGTTATCTACTCTATTCCTGGCACTTTCATTATCGTAATAGTCTTCATCGGGGTTTATTTTTGTAGACTAATTATTGACAATATACCTAGAGTGATTCCCGGCGTTATTCCTAGTTATTCCCGATGTTATCCCTAGTTATTCCCGGCGCTATTCCTAGTGATTGCCAGTTATTCTAGTTATTCGGGGCGCTATTCTTAGTGATTCCTGACGCTATTCCTAGTGATTCCTGGTGCTATTCCTAGAGATTTCTGGCGCTGTTCCGTGATTCCCGGTGATATTCCAGAGTGGGCTCCAGGCCACGCCCCCACTATTCCTGGCACTGTTCCCAAAGGTTAAGTGACTTAGGAGCCAGCGTGCCACGCTCCTGGTGCCATGAGTGCCAGGCAGTCTGTAACATAGACTGCTATATCAAAGGTATACTTGAAGGATTGTATTCCTGGGGGATATTTTCATCCCGCTTAATCGCAAGGTATATACACCTGGCGGTGTATGTATGTGTATACGCACCTGGAGGTGTATGTCTTTGTATGTACACCTGGAGGTGTATATCTGTGTATGTACACCTGGAGGTGTATATCTGTGTAAGTACACCTGGAGGTGTATATATATGTATGTACACCTGGAGGTGTATGTCTGTGTATGTACACCGGGAGGTGTGTCTGTGTATGTACACCAGGAGGTATTTATATACAGACATACACCTCCAGGTGTGTACGTGGAGGTATATGTTTAAAAACGCCCAGAGGTGTATGCCTCTCACTGTATACATAATTAGAGTTTACATTAGTCCTCGTCTGGTGGTAAAAAAGGTACGCGAAATCTTGATGACCCTTGTGCAGTCGATGGGTTTTAAACCCTGTTAACCATCCAATCGATCAGACAGGCCGTTGGTGCTGGTCGCACTTGGTCTGAGCATTCAGGCATTACGGAACATAAAATGGCACATTGGATAATAGAACAGTGTCGTAATGTATCGTTTAACAGCAATTAATAATTATTACCTGTTAAAAAACTGTCCCGAAATTTAGAGGATTTGTCAGTAATTGATTATATTTTTTGGAACGTAAATTGAATCATAGTTTTTAATTACTATTTGTTTTATCGTTATGGAATAAGTCTGGGCATTGTCCTGGCGTCACGTTCATGTAAATATTATAGTGGTATTGGCAACCCCTAACCCTCTCCCCTCTCCCTTGGCCTTACCCTCACTTTCCTCTCCACCCATGTCAGTTCTCATGGCTACACATCTACTAATTCCTCCTTGACACTCCAATTTTCAACTCCACAGTCGACAGCTGTGGGTCGCATCCTGGGGAAGAGGATCAGAAGGTAGGTAGACCCTAATTGGAAATAGACCAGATATAGTGGCTCTGTTGGGTTATCCTGGGTTACTAACCCTCCGAGGCAATAATTCCTATAAAATCCTCTGTAATGAGACGCATCCAGCGTGTCATTACACATGTCTCCTGGGCAACCACTGGGCTGATACACAAGGGAAGTGGATTGCCAGAACTTTCATAACCAAAGAAGCAGCATTAACTGTGGGACTTTTCAGTTCAGTGATGCTCTGAAGACTCGAATATTGTTCTCTGCTCACAGCGTTTTTCAAAGCAGGAGAGATTGAGCTGGAATTTATAAATAGAGAGGTCGTGTACTGCTCGTATAAAATTAGTAAAGCATCTAAATTACTGGAAACACCTAAAAGCGCTTGATTGTTCACTCTGAAACAGAGAGAGAAAGATGTCTGATACATGGATGGTACTTGAGGACCTGGTCCCCAGTATGCACAACTGTCATAACTTACTGGAGTTAAAGATGCGGGAGAAAGTATACAATAAATCCAATGGAGAATAGGGAGGCCATATGGGTGTCGTTAGAGAACACTCAATATTCATAGTTCCAGTAGTGTCACTGAGGCTAGAACTTTGGGAAACTTCGAATACTGGTTGGACGGGTATATATAAGTGTGAATTGGACCTGTCTAGCATGGATCAATAGGCCTACTGCAGTGCTCCTCCATTTTTATCAGGAATATTGCCGGAACAAAGGTAGAAAATTCCAGGTGGAAACTGGACCACTCCATTAGGCAAGTACCGGATCAGTCAGGTGGTGATGGTTATGTGGGTCTACAAGTTGCTGTTACAAATAGCCTGATTGACCAGGCTGTCAGTAAGGACGCCTGGCCTAAGGCTCAGCGTCGCTTCCATAGATCATCGCTCCCACGCCTCTGTCCCAGAGCAGGCCTCCTGGTTGCTGGCCTGATCGATCAAGCCATTGATACCCGCAGCCCCGACTGGTTAGAAACTTAATTGAGTAACATATTGAGTTCATTCTTGAAGACAGCTAGAGGTTTGTTGGCAGTTCCAGTTATGGAAGATAAAATTAAAAAGTCTAGGTCCCTTGACACTTATTGAGTTCTCTTATTGAGTTTGGTGTACTTATCGCCACCCTGTTTTTCATTGGAGGTATTTTGCACCGTGGGGAGTGATTTTAGTTTACAGGTTTGGATCAGTCCCTTCAAAATTTTCTGTGAGTACCAGATCAACCAAGCTGTGATGGATACGTTTCTCAGCGGATCACCAGCAGCAACAGCCTGATTGACCAAGCAAGTACCAGACGAGCCTGGCCCAAGGCTGGACTCTGGGAGTAGAAAAACTCTCGGAATTCACCAAATGTAGGTGAACTGCTTGCAGAGGCAAAGACAATGTTCGCGGCTTTCACTGAGACCCACATAAAGGATCACTTGGACAACGAAATATGGATCCCAGGTTACAACCTATACAGATGTGACAGAGTGAACAGGCAAAGGGGGGGGGGGGTTGGCCTGTACATTGCAGAGTCACTTGTTTGCACAGAACTGCTTAATGCCTCAAATGATTTAGTGGAAGTTTTAGCAGTAAAGATCGAGAACCAAAACCTAGTCATTGTGGTAGTCTACAAGCCTCCGGATGCAACATCCCAGCAATTCCAGGAACAGCTGTTAAAAATTGACCACTGTCTGGAAAATCTTCCAGCTCCTGCACCCAACATCTTGCTCCTGGGGGATTTCAACTTAAGGCACCTAAAATGGAGGAATATAGCAAATAATATTGTTGCAGTAATAACACCAGGAGGCAGCTCTGATGAAAACTCACACTCACACGAGCTTTTAAATCTCTGCACAAAATTCAATTTAAACCAGCAAATAATAGAGCCTACTAGACTGGAGAATACACTAGACCTCATCTTCACTAACAATGATGATCTGATAAGAAATGTCACCATATCAAAAACAATATACTCAGATCACAACATAATTGAGGTTCAGACATGTATGCGCGGAGCCCCAGACCGACATAATGAGATTAGTCACGAGGGTGCATTCACTAAATTCAACTTCAATAACAAAAACATAAAGTGGGACCAAGTAAACCAAGTCCTAACCGATATAAGCTGGGAAGATATACTAAGCAACACAGACCCCAACTTATGCCTAGAACAGATTAACTTGGTGGCACTCGATGTATGCACAAGGCTTATTCCTCTAAGAAAAAGGAGGAGTAGATGTAAAATAGAAAGAGACAGGCGCTCCCTTTACAGGCGACGGAAAAGAATAACAGAGCGGCTAAAAGAGGTCAACATATCTGAAATGCGTAGGGAGACACTGGTTAGAGAAATAGCAAGCATCGAACTTAAGCTAAAGGAATCTTGTAGGAGTCAGGAATCGCGGGAAGAACTATAAGCCATAAATGAAATCGAAAGAAACCCAAAGTATTTCTTCTATGCCAAATCAAAGTCGAGAACAACGTCCAGTATTGGGCCCCTACTTAAACAAGATGGGTCCTACACAGATGACAGCAAGGAAATGAGTGAGCTACTCAAGTCCCAATATGACTCAGTTTTTAGCAAGCCGCTAACCAGACTGAGAGTCGAAGATCAAAATGAATTTTTTATGAGAGAGCCACATAATTTGGTTAACACAAGCCTATCCGATGTTATCCTGACGCCAAATGACTTCGAACAGGCGATAAATGACATGCCCATGCACTCTGCCCCAGGGCCAGACTCATGGAACTCCGTGTTCATCAAGAACTGCAAGAAGCCCCTATCACGAGCCTTTACCATCCTATGGAGAGGGAGCATGGTCACGGGGGTCGTCCCACAGTTACTAAAAACAACAGACATAGCTCCACTCCACAAAGGGGGCAGTAAAGCAACAGCAAAGAACTACAGACCGATAGCACTAACATCCCACATCATAAAAATCTTTGAAAGGGTCCTAAGAAGCAAGATCACCACCCATCTAGAAACCCATCAGTTACACAACCCAGGGCAACATGGGTTTAGAACAGGTCGCTCCTGTCTGTCTCAACTATTGGATCACTACGACAAGGTCCTAGATGCACTAGAAGACAAAAAGAATGCAGATGTAATATATACAGACTTTGCAAAAGCCTTCGACAAGTGTGACCATGGCGTAATAGCGCACAAAATGCGTGCTAAAGGAATAACAGGAAAAGTCGGTCGATGGATCTATAATTTCCTCACTAACAGAACACAGAGAGTAGTAGTCAACAGAGTAAAGTCCGAGGCAGCTACGGTGAAAAGCTCTGTTCCACAAGGCACAGTACTCGCTCCCATCTTGTTCCTCATCCTCATATCTGACATAGACAAGGATGTCAGCCACAGCACCGTGTCTTCCTTTGCAGATGACACCCGAATCTGCATGACAGTGTCTTCCATTGCAGACACTGCAAGGCTCCAGGCGGACATCAACCAAATCTTTCAGTGGGCTGCAGAAAACAATATGAAGTTCAACGATGAGAAATTTCAATTACTCAGATATGGTAAACACGAGGAAATTAAATCTTCATCAGAGTACAAAACAAATTCTGGCCACAAAATAGAGCGAAACACCAACGTCAAAGACCTGGGAGTGATCATGTCGGAGGATCTCACCTTCAAGGACCATAACATTGTATCAATCGCATCTGCTAGAAAAATGACAGGATGGATAATGAGAACCTTCAAAACTAGGGAGGCCAAGCCCATGATGACACTCTTCAGGTCACTTGTTCTATCTAGGCTGGAATATTGCTGCACACTAACAGCACCTTTCAAGGCAGGTGAAATTGCTGACCTAGAAAATGTACAGAGAACCTTCACGGCGCGCATAACGGAGATAAAACACCTCAATTACTGGGAGCGCTTGAGGTTCCTGAACCTGTATTCCCTGGAACGCAGGCGGGAGAGATACATGATTATATACACCTGGAAAATCCTAGAGGGACTAGTACCGAACTTGCACACGAAAATCACTCACTACTAAAGCAAAAGACTTGGCAGACGATGCAACATCCCCCCAATGAAAAGCAGGGGTGTCACTAGCACGTTAAGAGACCATACAATAAGTGTCAGGGGCCCGAGACTGTTCAACTGCCTCCCAGCATGCATAAGGGGGATTACCAACAGACCCCTGGCAGTCTTCAAGCTGGCACTGGACAAGCACCTAAAGTCGGTTCCTGACCAGCCGGGCTGTGGCTCGTACGTTGGTTTGCGTGCAGCCAGCAGTAACAGCCTGGTTGATCAGGCTCTGATCCACCAGGAGGCCTGGTCACAGACCGGGCCGCGGGGGCGTTGACCCCCGGAACTCTCTCCAGGTAAACTCCAGGTCATACAGAGCATGGGGAAGGGGGGGGGGTAATTGGTTTTGATTCGAGAAAGGTAATGGTATCAAAAATTCCTTGGATGTAGAACCTTCGGCATGAAGGTCCTGCCTTTGAAGGGAACGGTTGTGGTAGCTGTCTCTCACAGCCTTCCTGATGGCGTACTCTTATCATCTTATCCTTCTCACGGGGAGTCTTCTTCCTCATTTTCTTGTCTTTTTCTCTTCCCTCTTCCTTCTCTGTTCCTCTTCTCTTCCTCATTTTCTTCCCCTTGGCGTGTCGGCGACACTGGTTTCCTACTAGAAATATAAAATTAGAATTATCCAAATAGGGACAAAACTACAATAATAAAAAAGACAAGAGCTGTCAAAATTAGGGAGAGAGGGAGGAAGACAAATGTTGTTGGCAGCGTGTGCGGTGCCCAAGTTAGCAGTAGGCTGTGGTCACGCTGACACTACCAATAACCATACTGCTCTTTGAGCCCCTCGAAAAAACTCGTTTGAGGTGAGAGTGCGCGTAATACCGAGGCTCGTGTTGCTGTAAGCAGAGATACAGTTCAAGGCGAGTGTGTAAGGCGGCACAGTTACTGTCAGGGCGAATGCGAAATTACGAGTGTGGTGAGGTAGGTTTTGGCAAAGCGTACCTGACGTCTAGTGTACGAGACTGGCAGCAAAAAAAAAAAAAAAAAAAAAAAAAAAAAAAAAAAAAAAAAATGATGGCTTTGGTCATGTTTATGATTCTTGCAGCCCGACCTGGGACAAGACTCCCTTCGTCAGGGTGCGTTGATGAAGAAGGGAAATTTATCCAAGGAATTAAAGGTGCCTTTCCCTTCCTTGGATAAAACCTGAGTAGCTCCATATTCCTCAGGCGATTTATGACCCCCCTTCGTGTTTAACACTTCTCCATTCCTCTGCTGCTGTTGCTATTGACGATGATGAATATAATCCCATATTTCATTGGTAACCACCTGATCAGTCAGACTGTTGATGTAGCAACCTTCAGGCCTCCAGAGCTATCACAGTCTGACTGATCCGGCACTTCCTACAGAAACGTGTCCAGTTCTGTGTTCTGTTTTTCTCATTTCGAATATTTCTACTGGTTATCTTTAGTCTTGTCAACTGTACGTAGGTGGTTAAGACCTTGAAGATAACTCTTAATTCAGAGAGATTTGGCTAAATTCAGTATACATACAGTATACTGCAGTAGCAGCCCTAGTAGCACCAACAACAGCCGCACCAGAAAGTTAGCATGGACACCATAAATAGCGTCTCCAGCATCAGAGGCAGTATCACTAGCACAAGAAACAGCAGCTTCGGCATTAGAACTAACAACAGCACCAGAAACGGATACATCAGCAGTGGTGACTAAAAATAAATGTCAGCGATTCAAATTTTAGTGGGCATGATTGACATCGTTTTCCCAGTGGCAACGGGGCTAGGAGGCGAGAGCAACAGATGTTCATCCCATTAGATCACAACGTATTATGGTGTACACATGCTCCCAGTACTCGTCATTACTCACATGTACATGAACAAATGTGCACTACTTTTTCACTGTTGAACATCGGAATACTTTCTTTTACCCTTACAAACCTCGAAGTTACAAGAATACCTTCATTTACCATTCATACAAACCCCACATTCACGGGAATACCTTGGTTTACCCTTCTTACAAACCTCAATCACAATAATACATTGGTTTACCCTTTAGAGCCATAATTAATAATCACCATCTCCCAAACGTAACTATACCAACACATTGTTATTTATTTTATTATCACACCGGCCGATTCCCACCAAGGCAGGGTGGCCCGAAAAAGAAAAACTTTCACCATCATTCACTCCATCACTGTCTTGCCAGAAGGGTGCTTTACACTACAGTTTTTAAACTGCAACATTAACACCCCTCCTTCAGAGTGCAGGCACTGTACTTCCCATCTCCAGAACTCAAGTCCGGCCTGCCGGTTTCCCTGAATCCCTTCATAAATGTTACTTTGCTCACACTCCAACAGCACGTCAAGTATTAAAAACCATTTGTCTCCATTCACTCCTATCAAACACGCTCACGCATGCCTGCTGGAAGTCCAAGCCCCTCGCACACAAAACCTCCTTTACCCCCTCCCTCCAACCCTTCCTAGGCCGACCCCTACCCCGCCTTCCTTCCACTACAGACTGATACACTCTTGAAGTCATTCTGTTTCGCTCCATTCTCTCTACATGTCCGAACCACCTCAACAACCCTTCCTCAGCCCTCTGGACAACAGTTTTGGTAATCCCGCACCTCCTCCTAACTTCCAAACTACGAATTCTCTGCATTATATTCACACCACACATTGCCCTCAGACATGACATCTCCACTGCCTCCAGCCTTCTCCTCGCTGCAACATTCATCACCCACGCTTCACACCCATATAAGAGCGTTGGTAAAACTATACTCTCATACATTCCCCTCTTTGCCTCCAAGGACAAAGTTCTTTGTCTCCACAGACTCCTAAGTGCACCACTCACTCTTTTTCCCTCATCAATTCTATGATTCACCTCATCTTTCATAGACCCATCCGCTGACACGTCCACTCCCAAATATCTGAATACGTTCACCTCCTCCATACTCTCTCCCTCCAATCTGATATTCAATCTTTCATCACCTAATCTTTTTGTTATCCTCATAACCTTACTCTTTCCTGTATTCACCTTTAATTTTCTTCTTTTGCACACCCTACCAAATTCATCCACCAATCTCTGCAACTTCTCTTCAGAATCTCCCAAGAGCACAGTGTCATCAGCAAAGAGCAGCTGTGACAACTCCCACTTTGTGTGTGATTCTTTATCTTTTAACTCCACGCCTCTTGCCAAGACCCTCGCATTTACTTCTCTTACAACCCCATCTATAAATATATTAAACAACCACGGTGACATCACACATCCTTGTCTAAGGCCTACTTTTACTGGGAAAAAATTTCCCTCTTTCCTACATACTCTAACTTGAGCCTCACTATCCTCGTAAAAACTCTTCACTGCTTTCAGTAACCTACCTCCTACACCATACACTTGCAACATCTGCCACATTGCCCCCCTATCCACCCTGTCATACGCCTTTTCCAAATCCATAAATGCCACAAAGACCTCTTTAGCCTTATCTAAATACTGTTCACTTATATGTTTCACTGTAAACACCTGGTCCACACACCCCCTACCTTTCCTAAAGCCTCCTTGTTCATCTGCTATCCTATTCTCCGTCTTACTCTTAATTCTTTCAATTATAACTCTACCATACACTTTACCAGGTACACTCAACAGACTTATCCCCCTATAATTTTTGCACTCTCTTTTATCCCCTTTGCCTTTATACAAAGGAACTATGCATGCTCTCTGCCAATCCCTAGGTACCTTACCCTCTTCCATACATTTATTAAATAATTGCACCAACCACTCCAAAACTATATCCCCACCTGCTTTTAACATTTCTATCTTTATCCCATCAATCCCGGCTGCCTTACCCCCTTTCATTTTACCTACTGCCTCACGAACTTCCCCCACACTCACAACTGGCTCTTCCTCACTCCTACAAGATGTTATTCCTCCTTGCCCTATACACGAAATCACAGCTTCCCTATCTTCATCAACATTTAACAATTCCTCAAAATATTCCTTCCATCTTCCCAATACCTCTAACTCTCCATTTAATAACTCTCCTCTCCTATTTTTAACTGACAAATCAATTTGTTCTCTAGGCTTTCTTAACTTGTTAATCTCACTCCAAAACTTTTTCTTATTTTCAACAAAATTTGTTGATAACATCTCACCCACTCTCTCATTTGCTCTCTTTTTACATTGCTTCACCACTCTCTTAACCTCTCTCTTTTTCTCCATATACTCTTCCCTCCTTGCATCACTTCTACTTTGTAAAAACTTCTCATATGCTAACTTTTTCTCCCTTACTACTCTCTTTACATCATCATTCCACCAATCGCTCCTCTTCCCTCCTGCACCCACTTTCCTGTAACCACAAACTTCTGCTGAACACTCTAACACTACATTTTTAAACCTACCCCATACCTCTTCGACCCCATTGCCTATGCTCTCATTAGCCCATCTATCCTCCAATAGCTGTTTATATCTTACCCTAACTGCCTCCTCTTTTAGTTTATAAACCTTCACCTCTCTCTTCCCTGATGCTTCTATTCTCCTTGTATCCCATCTACCTTTTACTCTCAGTGTAGCTACAACTAGAAAGTGATCTGATATATCTGTGGCCCCTCTATAAACATGTACATCCTGAAGTCTACTCAACAGTCTTTTATCTACCAATACATAATCCAACAAACTACTGTCATTTCGCCCTACATCATATCGTGTATACTTATTTATCCTCTTTTTCTTAAAATATGTATTACCTATAACTAAACCCCTTTCTATACAAAGTTCAATCAAAGGGCTCCCATTATCATTTACACCTGGCACCCCAAACTTACCTACCACACCCTCTCTAAAAGTTTCTCCTACTTTAGCATTCAAGTCCCCTACCACAATTACTCTCTCACTTGGTTCAAAGGCTCCTATACATTCACTTAACATCTCCCAAAATCTCTCTCTCTCCTCTGCATTCCTCTCTTCTCCAGGTGCATACACGCTTATTATGACCCACTTCTCGCATCCAACCTTTACTTTAATCCACATAATTCTTGAATTTACACATTCATATTCTCTTTTCTCCTTCCATAACTGATCATTTAACATTACTGCTACCCCTTCCTTTGTTCTAACTCTCTCAGATACTCCAGATTTAATCCCATTTATTTCCCCCCACTGAAACTCTCCTACCCCCTTCAGCTTTGTTTCGCTTAGGGCCAGGACATCCAACTTCTTTTCATTCATAACATCAGCAATCATCTGTTTCTTGTCATCCGCACTACATCCACGCACATTTAAGCAACCCAGTTTTATAAAGTTTTTCTTCTTCTCTTTTTTAGTAATTGTATACAGGAGAAGGGGTTACTAGCCCATTGCTCCCGGCATTTTAGTCGCCTCATACGACACGCATGGCTTACGGAGGAAAGATTCTTTTCCACTTCCCCATGGACAACTTACGTTTCTTAGCCATATCTTATAATCTTTTCTAGCCTGAAATCATAGAACCAGTTTGAAACTACTCAAAAAATCTCAGTTAACTTAAGGCCACTAAATCAGTTTTAGGTATTAATATGCACTTAAAATTTGTACTATCATAAATTATACTAATTTTTATACTTTGTGCTTTCTTTAATCTCTGCTATAAAATTTTCTAATGATAATATTTTTGCTACCCAGTTTTTTGGAATAATAAATAAAATCTACCATTTCATAACAAGAGTCTAGTGTTAAGTAGTCTGTAAGCATTAGGATTAGTCTGCCCAAAATGCTCATGCATGCTAGTAGCTTTCTTTGTGCTTGATAATACTGTATTACATGTTAACTACAGTTTGTATACTACACAAAGAAATAAGGTATCCACCTTGACAGTAGCCTTAAGTTCCAGACACACACACAACAAATCACCAAGAAAATCTCCAAGACTGTAGCCATACTATCAAAGATAAGGTACTATGTTCCACAATCAACTCTCCTGGCACTGTACCATTCACTCATATACCCTTATTTTACATATGGAATTTGTGCATGGGGATCAACAACATCCAATCCCCTAAAACCCCTAATAACCCAGCAAAAGGCAGCAGTAAGAATGATAAATTCCCACTCCCGCCAGCATACTCCACCAATTTTCAAAAGTCTGAATCTGCTCACCATTAACAACATCCATACTTATTAATGTGCCTACTACATACACAGAACAATACACGCAAATATAAACCCTCCACTCAAACTTCTCCTCACCAACCAAAACAGGACACATGACCACAGCACAAGACACATCACTTTTTGATATACCTCGTGTCCATATCACACTGTGTAAAAACTCTATGCACATAAAGGGCCCTAAAATATGGAATTCATTATTAAAATAACCTAGTCTGAAAATCAATTTAAGACTCCTCTCAAAAGCCACTTAATCACCCTAGACTAAACGCCAAATACTCAGTACACACATACTCACTTATGTACTCCCACATCATAACTTCAACAATCACTTTGAACCTTTTATCCATTGTTGACA
>NW_027197858.1:0-30000 GCF_038502225.1 Cherax quadricarinatus
TCATATCAGGCATAGAGATATACACCACAGCACCATATCATCCTTTGCGGATGATACTAGGATCTGCATGAAGCCGTCACCTGCTGTGGACACGGTCAACCTCCAAGAAGATATAAACAAAGTTTTCCAGTGGGCAACGGAAAACAATGTGATGTTCAATGAGGACAAATTCCAACTACTCCGTTATGGAAAACTGGAGGAGATAATAACTAGAACAGAGTATACTACAAACTCTGGCCATACAATAGAGTGGAAAAATAATATAAGGAACCTGGGAGTAGTAATGTCTGAGGATCTCACTTTCAAGGATCACAACATTGCCACAATCACAAGTGCAAAGAAAATGATAGGATGGATAATGAGAATGTTCAAAACGAGAGATGCCAAGCCCATGATGATCCTTTTCAAATCACTTGTTCTCTCTAGGCTGGAATACTGCTGTACATTATCATCTGCAATTTCACCTGCTTTGAATGGAGATCTAGAGATTGTAAAGATATCCTTTACTGCACATATAAGTTCTGTCAAGCACCTTAACTACTGGGAATGCTTGGAAGCACTTGACTTGTACTCGTTGGAACGCAGGGGAGAGAGATGTATCATAATCTACACTTGGAAAATCCTGGAAGGAATGGTCCCAAATCTGCACACAGAAATCACTCCCTATGAAAGTAAGACTGGGCAGGCGATGCAAAATACCCCCAATTTAAAAGGGGCACCATTGGTACACTAAGAGAAAACACCATAAGTGTTCGGGGCCCAAGACTGTTCAACAGTCTCCCATCAAGCATTAGGGGAATTACCAATAAACCCCTGGCTGCCTTCAAGAGAGAGCTGGACAGATACCTAAAGTCAGTGCCAGATCAGCCGGGCTGTGGCTCGTACGTTGGACTGCGTGCGGCCAGCAGTAACAGCCTGGTTGATCAGGCCCTGATCCACCGGGAGGCCTGGTCATGGACCGGGCTGCAGGGGCGTTGATCCCCGGAATAACCTCCAGGTATCCAGGTAACCTCCAGGTATCCAGGTAACCTCCAGGTATCCAGGTAACCTTCAGAAAAAGATTAACATTTCTGGAGAACAAATGTTTTTTGTTTTTTCCCTTGGAAAATCTGGACACTGTGAATGCTGGAAATTTTTGGGTTTTGGACAGTGAAGGGGCTAAATGATTGAAAAACAGCAATAGGAAGATTAAGATGTCACAATTTCAGTTATATGTACAATAAATGGAACAGTAGAAGTGATAAGAATTATTATGGCACATACATTGGACTACTATACATGTTTCTCTCTAAATCTCTATAGTGTCTGCTGTCTTACTGCATGTCTCTCTAGTCGCTTCTGTCTTGCTGTTATCAAACTCATTCTTTAGCTTCATTTGGCATGTGAATTCTCTTGCTGGTCAGACACAATGAGGGTTCACACACAAATTGGGAGTTGTCACAGCTGCTCTTTGCTGATGACACTGTGCTCTTGGGAGATTCTGAAGAGAAGTTGCAGAGATTGGTGGATGAATTTGGTAGGGTGTGCAAAAGAAGAAAATTAAAGGTGAACACAGGAAAGAGTAAGGTTATGAGGATAACAAAAAGATTAGGTGATGAAAGATTGAATATCAGATTGGAGGGAGAGAGTATGGAGGAGGTGAACGTATTCAGATATTTGGGAGTGGACGTGTCAGTGGATGGGTCTATGAAAGATGAGGTGAATCATAGAATTGATGAGGGAAAAAGAGTGAGTGGTGCACTTAGGAGTCTGTGGAGACAAAGAACTTTGTCCTTGGAGGCAAAGAGGGGAATGTATGAGAGTATAGTTTTACCAACGCTCTTATATGGGTGTGAAGCGTAGGTGATGAATGTTGCAGCGAGGAGAAGGCTGGAGGCAGTGGAGATGTCATGTCTGAGGGCAATGTGTGGTGTGAATATAATGCAGAGAATTCATAGTTTGGAAGTTAGGAGGAGGTGCGGGATTACCAAAACTGTTGTCCAGAGGGCTGAGGAAGGGTTGTTGAGGTGGTTTGGACATGTAGAGAGAATGGAGCGAAACAGAATGACTTCAAGAGTGTATCAGTCTGTAGTGGAAGGAAGGCGGGGTAGGGGTCGGCCTAGGAAAGGTTGGAGGGAGGGGGTAAAGGAGGTTTTGTGTGCGAGGGGCTTGGACTTCCAGCAGGCATGCGTGAGCGTGTTTGAGAGTGAATGGAGACAAATGGTTTTTAATACTTGACGTGCTGTTGGAGTGTGAGCAAAGTAACATTTATGAAGGGATTCAGGGAAACCGGCAGGCCGGACTTGAGTCCTGGAGATGGGAAGTACAGTGCCTGCACTCTGAAGGAGGGGTGTTAATGTTGCAGTTTAAAAACTGTAGTGTAAAGCACCCTTCTGGCAAGACAGTGATGGAGTGAATGATGGTGAAAGTTTTTCTATTTCGGGCCACCCTGCCTTGGTGGGAATCGGCCAGTGTGATAATAAAATATAAAAAATATGTCATCCAGAATGGAGCTCCTCACAGTAGCTTAAGCATACTGTACCCATATTCTCTTCCAGGGGTCCTAGCCAGGAACCTCCTGAACTCTCCTCAGTACACTTGCATCTTCCTATTGTTCTTTCATATTCTAATCTGATGCAATCCCTCATTCATTGCTATAGCAACAAAAACATTTTAAGTTACCTCCTAACACCATTTGTGTTGGCAACAGTTATGTTCATGATGTATAAATAATATTTTTCCAATACTGATAATAATTTTTTGATGCTGCAGGTGGTCATTTGGTATCCTCTTATGGGAAATTATGACACTAGGAGGTATACCTTATCCAGCAGTACCAGTTGAAAAACTTTTCCAATTGTTGCGAGAAGGATATAGAATGGAAAAACCTTCAAACTGTCCACTTGACATGTAAGTATTTATCTGTTTATAGTGTACAAGGAGAGTAATTTTCTGGATGTAAATGATGCATTTGCATGCCTCTTTGTATATCTAATAGAAAATTAACTAACATAATTGCAGTGTATGAGATGCATTATGTTTTCTGGTAAATTTCTCAAGACTTCAACTGATTTACTTGAAATGTGAAAGAATTTGCATTTGTGTTGTGTGTCCTCCTTATTTAACTTCATTTAGTTTGCTTATCAAATGTCTTATTTGGCTCAAATTTTAAGGTTACTTTATACACTTATTGTACTCTTGACATAAGCAAATGTGAATAAGCTTTAAAATACCTTAGTAGACAGTTCCTCAAGGTTCACAGCCCTTTTCCTATTTAAAAAAAAATGTTATATAGTAAAGAATATGGAAATGCAGTTCTCTGGCAGATGATGGCCCCATCAAATGTATTCCCATGCTTCTCTGATATCATACATTTAAACTCCTGTAAGGACTTGTGGAGAATTATGGCTTCCAAATAGCAGTGACTATTGTGTTAGAATAAACAATGGTATTGGAAAAACCAGGTGAGACATGTTGGAGTAACAGACTGAATAAAGTAGTCAGTCATATATAAAAAACTGCACTTTCATATCTGTTACCATCTTGACAAACATAAATTTTAAATTAGAAAAAGATGTGCATATACAGTGGACCCTCGAATTTCATTATCCCTTTTCCATATGTAAAACTATAGTTATTTTTATAAAATGTATTTTTGTTAATATTTCCCATAAGATAATGTAAATCCAGTTAATCCAGACACTCAAAAATATTAACAAAAAATACATTTTATAGAGGACAACTATAGTTTTACATACAGAAAAGGTGTCCACAAAAACATTACCTGATTTCAAACAGGTATAACATGTAACTTTATTGTAATAATCTTTGACAGTTAGTATCTTCAGATGCAGGATTTCAATCAGTTTCATGTGGTATAGGGTAGCATTAAAGGCACTCGATGTGCACCCCTCTGGTTGCTCGGCAAACATCGATGTGGTAGTCCAGTTCAGTCCAGACACTGCAGCATATCTGGCGTTATCGTGCAAACTGCCTCGGTGATCGAAATTTTCAGCTCCTCCAGGGTTGCAGGTAGTGGTGGTATGTAAACTGTGCTCTTCACGTACCTCCAAAGAAAGAAGTCGCAAACAAGTCCGGTGACCTCGCAGGCCACTTGCAGAGGTCAACGGACCTAACTGTTTGTGACTTCTTTCTTTGGGGGGAACATGAAGAGCAAAGTTTACATACTACCACTACCTGCAACCCTGGAGTAGCTGAAAATTTTGATCACTGAAGCAGTTTGCATGATAACACCAGATACACTGCAGTGTGTCTGGACCGAACTGGACTATCGCATTGATGTTTGCCGAGCAACCAGAGGGGCGCACACTGAGTGCTTTTAATGCTTCCCTATACCACATGAAACTGAATGAAATCTTGCACCTGAAGCTACTAACTGTCAAAGATTATTACAATAAACTTACATGTTATACCTGTTTGAAATTAGGGAACTTTTTTGTGGACACTGTATATTAACAGTAACACAAGAAGTCTCTGATTAACAGAAGGGTCGCATATTTAAAATAAAAAATTTGTGAATTCTTGTAGCAAATTATATTTTCCCATAGATTTACAGTGGTACCTTGGTATACATCCTTAATCCGTTCGAGGACCTTGGATTTATATCAAACAGGACGTATACCAAATGAATTTTCCCGTAAGAAATACATGAAAAACAATTAATCCGTTTCCATGAAAAAAATCCTATTGTTATTGGTATATTATACATTGATGGGGTTGTATAAAATAATTTAAACACTGCTTTATACTAAAATATGTAATTTAAACACTGCTTAATACTAAAATACATACATAAATACAAAAGAATTAGATGAAATAAATGCAAATTTAACCTCGCTTTACTTTGGTGCAAAGAGTTGAGTGCCTACTAAGATAGTGCTGAGAAGGGATGAGGGGGAATGTTACTGTTTGGAAGGAGAGTCTCCTCTTCTGCCTCTTTTTCCCTATTTGGACCTGGTTGAAACTCACCAGGTTTGACTTTTGCTTAAAATCTGCCCAAAGATCTTTGCTTCTGCCTTCTCCTCAGGATGTTTCGGAAATGTGACATTGTCTGGTCATTCCAGACAATGCTATTACGGCTTGTTTGGGCTTTGTTGGGGTGGTACTTCTCTGCAAAGTTTTTGACGTCCATCCATTTGGCAAAGATTTCCTTGATTAATGAAGTAGGGGATTCCTCTATCTCCTCTTCTGAGCCTGAAGAGAGTGCATTCATCTTAGTCTTGTGCTCCTCCTCCTCAGGTTCCTGCAGCTGCTCAGTGGTCAGCTCTTTCCCTGTGTCCCTCACTATGGACACAGTCTTAACCCTTTCAGGGTCCACAGGCCCTCTCAGGGTCCCCCAAATTTCAAAAAAAAAAAAAAAAAAAAATTCTTACGAGAAGATAGTTTTTTTTAAAACATTATAGGCTAAACAAAAAATTTTTACCACCAATACATACCAAGATATGGAGGCGTGAAGTTGACAGAAAATGCCCGGTATATGGTAACATCGCCGACTGCCATCACCCAGTATTATTTTTTTTCCAAGTAACTTTGATGGCCTGTGAGACCAATATTAGCACTATTTTATAAGTTTTTTCTCTTTATTTACTACACAATAACTCCACAAACACTGTTGTCCTTATATTGTTTATAATTGTTGTTTTCACACACAAACGATATAAAATGTTGTTTATTACTATTTTTCTATATTTTATATACACACATACAGTCACAGGGAATGTTTCTAGAAGTTCTGCAGCCTGTGGAAGTCTTTGAAACATGGTGTCATGCACAGTGGTGTTTTACACTCCTCACACATAAAACGAGTGTCTCTGTGTTGTTGTGCTCGTTTTTTTTGTATGTGCACAGACGTAACACCTCTTCTGAGCCTTTTTCTTGAAAAAGTAGTAGCAGGCAGTTTTATTAGGAAGTGATCACCATGCTTCAGACGAGAAGGTAGTTGTTGATAATTTAGTGGGCAGTCTATTGCAGGTTTTATGCCTTGGTACTTGAATACTATTTGTCTGATGACAGACAAACAGAATTCGCCATATGATGGTGTGTTTCTGGTCCTCATCTTATACATATTATAAGCATTGAGCATGGAAATGTCCAGAAGATGGAAAAAGAGTTTTATGTACCACTTGTAACTCTTGCGAACCCAATCTGCATGCCACATTTGTCCACTGAGCGCATAATGAGGATGTAATCAATCACAGCTGCAGGTTTTAGAATGGGTTCATTGCTCTCTCTATGCTGCCTGCCAGTGTTTGTCATGCCACCGAAATGCCATGATGTCATTGGCAGCAAACGCCTGAACCTCGCCTGTACGAGTGCCAGCGTCAAACCTGGGCATATGTTTACGATTTGCACGCACTGTGCCACACACATCTGTCATGTTCACTTGCAAAAAATCACTGAGTGAGGGGCTTGTGTACCAGTTATCAGTATAGAATATATGCCCCTTACCAAGGTATGGTTCTATCATTGTTCTAACCACATCACCAGAGATGCCCAATAACTTCTTGGTATTTTTCAATGTATAACTTCCAGTGTACACAATAATATCCAATGCCAGTCCACTGTAACAATCACAAAGCGCAAACAACTTTATACCAAAGCGTTTCCTTTTGCTTGGTATGTACTGCTTGAAAAAGAGTCTTCCTTTGAACAGAATCAAAGACTCGTCAATTACAAGCTTCCTGAAGGGATAAAAATACATATTGAATTTCTCTAACAGCACCTTTCAAGGCAGGTGAAATTGCCGACCTAGAAAATGTACAGAGAACTTTCACGGCGCGCATAACGGAGATAAAACACCTCAATTACTGGGAGCGCTTGAGGTTTCTAAACCTGTATTCCCTGGAACGCAGGAGGGAGAGATACATGATTATATACACCTGGAAAATCCTAGAGGGACTAGTACCGAACTTGCACACGAAAATCACTCACTACGAAAGCAAAAGACTTGGCAGACGATGCACCATCCCCCCAATGAAAAGCAGGGATGTCACTAGCACGTTAAGAGACCATACAATAAGTGTCAGGGGCCCGAGACTGTTCAACTGCCTCCCAGCACACATAAGGGGGATTACCAACAGACCCCTGGCAGTCTTCAAGCTGGCACTGGACAAGCACCTAAAGTCAGTTCCTGATCAGCCGGGCTGTGGCTCGTACGTTGGTTTGCGTGCAGCCAGCAGCAACAGCCTGGTTGATCAGGCGCTGATCCACCAGGAGGCCTGGTCACAGACCGGGCCGCGGGGGCGTTGACCCCCGAAACTCTCTCCAGGTAAACTCCAGATACACAAACACATTCCTAATCTCATATAACCTGTCGTTTCTGTCAGGCCTGGTTTTGCCTGAGAAGTGAAGCATATGTAATAGTAGCACAAATCGATTCATTCCCATTATATCACTGAAAGCTGGGGTTGCAATCAGGCAGTCTGTTGACCAGTATGATTTCACACTGTGCTTATACACATGTGGCATAAGCATTATTGTGGCAAAGAAAAGATACATCTCGGCCACAGTTGTCTCCTTCCACCTTTGTAGCCGTGAGCTTGGTGAAAGTATTATGTTAGCCATGGTGTACTCGTAGTATCTGTTGCTTCCCCTGACAATAATTTCCATCAGGGGTTCGTCAAAGAATAACTCAAAACATTCCAGTTCAGTGGCATTGTTCCCCAGTGTACAACATGGCCGTATTCCACTTTGGCTTTCATCAAACTGGTGAGGAATTGGAACAAAATTGACAGCTTCCTGCCAATCCCAGGTGCGGTCTGCTGGTGGGTACTAGACAATGACAGGTGGTTGAGGTTGTGGAGATTGTGGTTGTGGAGGCTGGTGTGGTGGGTGGGTGGGGGATGGTGGCCTTTGTTGTAGATCAGCTGAGGCAGCAGCGTGGGTGGCAGCATGGCCCACTGCTGGTGCCTCACCGTCGGCACCACCACCATGCACATTTTCCATCCCAATTGCAACACTGTCATCGTCATTTTCACTGTCTGTTCCTGTTGTACAGCCATGGGATGTACTCCGAGATGTACTCCTTCCCCTTGGAATAGCATATGGCACACTACCGGAATGCATGTATTGGCGTATATACTGACACTTCACTGGAGAATATTGCAATTCACTATCACTACTGGAACTGGTTTCAAGAGCTTGTAGTTCATATTCACTATCACTATCATCTCCAATGCTCACATCTGAGTCTGGGATATGGGAAAATAGGAGTTTCCTCTTTGATTCTGGTACAACTGAACGTGAACAAGACGGCCCAGCAGCAGAGGTGGAAGGCTGAGGGTTGTTTGGGTTTTCCTCACTACCGATATTATGGTCATTAGTTTCGGTCAAAACCTCACCAGAACCTTGAAACTCATCTTCACTGGCACTTCCATCTGTATTAGAACTGTCACCGGGGAACAAAAGTGTCCCAATTCACCGAGGAGTGAGGAGCTTCTTACCACGAGACATGGCGAACAACGCCTACTAAAATGGCATTCCCACAATGCGCCACTGGGTCCCAGATTTTTTTTCTACCACGCACACCGACCACACACACACCCATTCTCTCAAATCTAGGCCTACCAGCCTTTTCTCGCGAGATTTGAAGGCGCTAGAATTTATGCGTACTAGTACGTCAAGGACCCTGGCGCGTAAGCCATACTAGTACAGCCAAAACCCTGAAAGGGTTAAAGCCCTCAAAGCCCCCTTTCAGCCACTTCTGGCCACAAATTACTTCAAGCTGAGTTCATCGTTCTGTATGAAACTTCCTGGCAGGCTTTGTCAATGAGAGTTATGCAATGGGTGGTAGTAAAGTGATCTTTCCAAAACTCTTTCAGGATTAACTCTGTGTCAGAGGCACTTCAGAGCACTGTCGTGACTCATTTTGACCCATACAAGTTCTAGCACATGAGTCATATTCCAAACAAAGGTTGTATATCAAGCAAAAATTTTCGCATCCAAACAGGACATTTACCAAGTTGGACTTATTCCAAAACGGACGTATACCGAGGTACCACTGTACAAAAAAAAAAAAAAAAAATCTAGGAAATTTTGGGTTTTAAAAACAAAGATTAAAAGCAAAAAATAAGCAAGCAGTATAAAATTACATGTTGATAGGTATGAGCACTTACAAAAACATAGATGAGAAACCTGCATAGCAAGGTTTGGTGCCAAAAAATTTGTGGCACTGAAGTGTGACTTAGTAGTATTTTTCCTCATCAGAGGGAGCAGCAGCATTTCTTACAAAATACAGTTCAAATCAGATCAGTAATATTGTATAGTATCTAGGCAAAATAACGAAGTAAATCACTTGTAACTATTAAGCCTTAAACGGTCCAAATAGATCCATGTTCAAATCTGTAGTGCTCCAAAAGTAGATCTATTTTTTTTTTTACATATTTTCAAATATAACAAAAAAAAATGTAGATAAAAGTTTTTTTTACACATTTTCAAATGTAAAAGAAAAGATGTACATTTTTTTATATACAGTGGACCCCCGGTTAACGATATTTTTTCACTCCAGAAGTATGTTCAGGTGCCAGTACTGACCGAATTTATTCCCATAAGGAATATTGTGAAGTAGATTAGTCCATTTCAGACCCCCAAACATACACGTACAAACGCACTTACATAAATACACTTACATAATTGGTCGCATTCGGAGGTAATCGTTATGCGGGGGTCCACTGTACTTTCAAATGTTGAAAAAACGTATATATACGTTTGGAGCATTTAAGGGTTAATGAGGGGTTCTCACTTGTTTTGAAATAAATGCAAGAGACAAAACTGACAAGCTGATGTGACTGCTGTACTTGACTGATGACCACATATATACTATCATTTTATGATTTTTTTCCCTAGAGTAACTTTAAAGTAAATAATTGTTATACAAGCACTGGAAAAGCAGGGCCTGTCAGTATAATATATACATACTGTGAAATTAATGTTATTACATTAGCTGTCATATACAGTGTGTGTATGTTTGCTGATGCACAACAATATTACTTTTTAATCTATATCATGTTTATTGTCTTCCCATAATTTTTTAAATATAATTTTCAGGTTTTGTAGAATTATTTAAATTAAAATTTATAATACACTAATAATAAGTTTGAAGAGGATTGAATTTGGTCGAACGTGTTATTTCTTCTGATATGTTAACATTATTCATGAGCTAGTCACTTGATGTAAGTTCTCTACTTTTTTCTAGCTACTTGATCATGCGAGAATGTTGGCGATGTCAGCCTACACAACGACCAACTTTCAAAAAGCTTGTCGAGGACCTCGACTGCATTCTCACATTGTCCTCAACTGTTGTAAGTTTTTAGCCAGCTATGTTTTATGGAATGTATTTGAAGTGTGGAGTTATTAAAAGTATTATTCAGAGGGCTGAGGAGGGGTTGTTGAAGTGGTTTGGTTATTTAGAGAGGATGGAGCAAAATGAGATGACTTTGAGGGTGTATAAATCTGTAGTGGAGGGAAGGAGGGGTAGGGGTCGTGCTAGGAAAGGATGGAGGGGGTAAAAGAGCTTTTGTGTGCAAGGGGTTTGGACATGCAGCAAGCATGTGTGAGCATGTTATATAGGAGTGAGTGGAGATAAATAGTTTTTGGGACGTGAGCTGTTGGAGTGTAAGCAGGGTAATATTTTGTGAAGGGATTCAGGGAAACTGGTTAGCTGGCCTCGAGTCCTGGAGGTGGAAGTACAATGCCTGCACTTTAACCCTTTGACTGTTTCAGTCGTATATATACGTCTTACGGTCCACCATTTTTGACTTGCGTATACTCATAAATTCTAGTGGCTTCAAATCAAGCAGGAGGAGCTGGTAGGCCCACATGTGAGAGAATGGGTCTGTGTGGTCAGTGTGAACCATATAAAAAAAAACCTGCAGCATGCAGTGCAAAATGAGAAAAAAAATCCAACCGTTTTTTTTTTAATTAAAATGCCGACTTTGTGGTCTATTTTCGTATAGTATTTATGAGTGTATTCTCGTTTTCTTGGTCTCGGTTGATAAAATGGAAAACATATTATAGAAATAGAGGTGATTTTGATTGGTTTTGCTATGAAAATAACCTTGAAATGGAGCTCAAAGTAGGGGAAGTGTTTGATTTTTGCTGATGTTCAAAAGTAAACAAATGATGTCATTTTCCAATAAATGTCCAAGTAGCCATTCTAATATGCAGTCATGAATGGGTTGACACTATTTATACAATTATTACAATATTGCAGTAGTCTTCATAACAGTAAATCTTCTATTTTTTGTTTGAATAAAAATTCAAAATAGAAACTTAGAGTAATATCATAGGGGCCTCGACCCTATTTTGAAATTGTCATATTTTTTAATTTTCATGAAATTGGCCAAATTGCAAATTTCTGACCACGTTATTGGATAGTTGAAATCGGTAAATGGGCAGTGTCTCATACTCAATCGATAGAAAAATGGAGTTCTAAAGAAAAAGCTATGAGTTTGGTCGACTGGAACGATGGAAATAGCCGAAAATAGGGCTCAAACTGGGCGAAATCGCCGATTCGTAAATATTGCTGAGGTCGCTAACTTCGCGAGAGCGTAATTCCGCCAGTTTTCCATCAAATTTTGTTCTTTTGGCGTCATTACAATCGGGAAAAGATTCTGTATCATTTCATAAGAAATTTTTTTTTTTTTTAGAAACTTTGCGACACCAGGAGACACCTGAGGATTTGGGGTTGTGACAGTCAAGGGGTTAAAGGAGAGGTTTTGGATATTTGCTGTTTGGAGTGACATCTGAACTGTTGTATCTGCATGCCTCTGCAAAGACAGTGATTATGTGTGAATGATGGTGGAAGTGTTTTTTTTTTTGGGGGGGTCACCCTGCCTCGGTGGGAGATGGCTAGCGTGTTGAGGATACAAAAAAATATTTACAGAATTCACAAGAATAAATACACAGTGAGTGTAAAACAAAAGCTTGTAATTGTTTTACATAATGGTAGGATTGCTGGTGTCTTTTGTCTCTCATAAACATGCAAGATGACTCAAGAAATCGTAATGACACGATTGCAAATAAACCATACCCCCGGCCGGGATTGAACCCGCGGTCATAGTCTCAAAACTCCAGCCCGTCGCGTTAGCCACTAGACCAGCTAGCCACAATAAGATTCATCCAACTAGGTATATTTCTACACCATAGGAAAGTTAGCACAGGCACCTCTGTGACCACAAATGCAAGTTTTTACAGACGAATCTCCAGCTAGCGTGGCCGTGACGAACTCTAGCTCAAGTCCCTCTATGACGACATGCAAGATTTCAGGTACATCTTGCTACTTCTACTTACACTTAGGTCACACTACACATACATGTACAAGCATATATATACCTACATACCCCTTTGGGTTTTTTTTTTATTTTCTTTCTAGTTCTTATTTATTTCCTCTTATTTCCATGGGGAAATGGAACAGAATTCTTCCTTCCGTAAGCCATGCGTGTCGTAAGAGACGACTAAAGTGCCGGGAGCAAGGGGCTAGTAACCCCTTCTCCTGTATATATTACTAAATTTAACCCTTTGAGGGTTTTCGTCGTACTAGTACGTCTTACGCGTAGGGGTTTTTGTCGTACTAGTACGCATAAATTCTAGCGGCCTCAAATCTCACAGGAAAAGGCTGATAAGCCTAGATGTGAGAGAATGGGTCTGTGTGGTGGGTGTGCGCAGTAGGAAAAAAATCTGGGACCCAGTGGTGCATTGTGGGAATGCCATCATAGTACACAATTTCCACCGTGCCCTGTGGTAAGAAGTTCCTCACTCCTCGGCGAATTGGGACACTTTTGTTCCCCAGTGACAGTTCTAATACAGATGGAAGTGACAGTGAAGATGAGTTTCAAGGTTCTGGTGAGGTTTTGACCGAAACTAATGACCATAATATGGGTAATAGTGAGGAAAACCCAGACAACCCACAGCCTTCCACCTCTGGTGCTGGGCCGTCGTTCAGTTGTACCAGAATCAAAGAGGAAACTCCTATTTCCCAAAATCCCAGACTCAGATGTGAGCATTGGTGATGATAGTGATAGTGATTATGAACTACAAGATCTTCAAACTTGTTCCAAGAATGGAGGAGGAGGAGGAGGAGGAGGCAGAGGAGGAGGAGGCAAGAGGAGGAGGAGGCAAGAGGAGGAGGAGGCAAGAGGAGGAGGAGGAGGAGGAGGAGGAGGAGGAAGAAGAAGAGGAGGAGGAGGAGGAGGAGGAAGAAGAGGAGGAGGAGGAAGAGGAAGAAGAGGAGGAGGAGGAAGAGGAGGAGGAGGAGGAGGAGGAGGAGGAAGAAGAAGAATACGTAATGATAACAATAATACATAATAATAATACATAATAATAATAATACATAATAATAATAATAATGCCACAAAGAGGTCTTTGTGGCATTTATGGATTTGGAAAAGGCGTATGACAGGGTGGATAGGGGGGCAATGTGGCAGATGTTGCAAGTGTATGGTGTAGGAGGTAGGTTACTGAAAGCAGTGAAGAGTTTTTACGAGGATAGTGAGGCTCAAGTTAGAGTATGTAGGAAAGAGGGAAATTTTTTCCCAGTAAAAGTAGGCCTTAGACAAGGATGTGTGATGTCACCGTGGTTGTTTAATATATTTATAGATGGGGTTGTAAGAGAAGTAAATGCGAGGGTCTTGGCAAGAGGCGTGGAGTTAAAAGATAAAGAATCACACACAAAGTGGGAGTTGTCACAGCTGCTCTTTGCTGATGACACTGTGCTCTTGGGAGATTCTGAAGAGAAGTTGCAGAGATTGGTGGATGAATTTGGTAGGGTGTGCAAAAGAAGAAAATTAAAGGTGAATACAGGAAAGAGTAAGGTTATGAGGATAACAAAAAGATTAGGTGATGAAAGATTGAATATCAGATTGGAGGGAGAGAGTATGGAGGAGGTGAACGTATTCAGATATTTGGGAGTGGACGTGTCAGCGGATGGGTCTATGAAAGATGAGGTGAATCATAGAATTGATGAGGGAAAAAGAGTGAGTGGTGCACTTAGGAGTCTGTGGAGACAAAGAACTTTGTCCTTGGAGGCAAAGAGGGGAATGTATGAGAGTATAGTTTTACCAACGCTCTTATATGGGTGTGAAGCGTGGGTGATGAATGTTGCAGCGAGGAGAAGGCTGGAGGCAGTGGAGATGTCATGTCTGAGGGCAATGTGTGGTGTGAATATAATGCAGAGAATTCGTAGTTTGGAAGTTAGGAGGAGGTGCGGGATTACCAAAACTGTTGTCCAGAGGGCTGAGGAAGGGTTGTTGAGGTGGTTCGGACATGTAGAGAGAATGGAGCGAAACAGAATGACTTCAAGAGTGTATCAGTCTGTAGTGGAAGGAAGGCGGGGTAGGGGTCGGCCTAGGAAGGGTTGGAGGGAGGGGGTAAAGGAGGTTTTGTGTGCGAGGGGCTTGGACTTCCAGCAGGCATGCGTGAGCGTGTTTGATAGGAGTGAATGGAGACAAATGGTTTTTTAATACTTGACGTGCTGTTGGAGTGTGAGCAAAGTAACATTTATGAAGGGATTCAGGGAAACCGGCAGGCCGGACTTGAGTCCTGGAGATGGGAAGTACAGTGCCTGCACTCTGAAGGAGGGGTGTTAATGTTGCAGTTTAAAAACTGTAGTGTAAAGCACCCTTCTGGCAAGACAGTGATGGAGTGAATGATGGTGAAAGTTTTTCTTTTTCGGGCCACCCTGCCTTGGTGGGAATCGGCCGGTGTGATAATAAAAAAAAAAAAAAAAAAATAATAATAATAATAATAATAATAATAATACATAATAATAATAATAGGTAATAATAATAATATGTAATAATAAATGTTCACCCATGACAGTAACAAGATAAGGGGAGATAACATCTGATAAGTGCTGACGTTTGATGAGGGTAAATGAGGGTAGAGCTGATGCCAAAAGATGAGATGAACATCACCCTCCCTTTGTTTTTGCTGGTATACTAACATTTCTGTCTGTCTATTTGCCTGTCTGTCAAGCTCCCTGTCTATCCATCTAGCTCTCTGTCTCAGAGAGCCACAAGACTGCGTCATCACTTTTACTCACATCTTCAAGCAGAGTATAGCACTTTGTCTGGGTTTCTTGGGTTATCCTAGGTAATTTATACCATGTATTCTTGTATTTATGTGTACCTGTGAGACAGAGATAGACAGACAGATAGAATGAGGGAGAAAGATAATTAGATAGAATGGAGGAGGGGAAGCAGCATCCGACCCCATTGTTTTGACAGGCCGAGGGGGAAAGAGTAATGAGCCAATATGTCACTTTGACAGCTGCGGACTCCTTGTAATTTACACTATGGACAAGGAGGAGAAGGAGTAGGGGGAAGAGGAAGAAGAGGAGGAGGAGGAAGAGGAGGAGGAGGAAGAGGAGGAGGAGGAAGAGGAGGAGAAGGAAGAGGAAGAGTAGGAGGAAGAGGAATAAGAGGAAGAGGAGGAGGAAGAGGAATAGTACGAGGAAGATTAGGGGGAAGAGGAGGAAGAGGAAGAAGAGGAGGAGGAGGAAGAGTAGGAGGAAGAGGAAGAAGAGGAGGAGGAGGAAGAGGAGGAAGAGGAAGAGTAGGAGGAAGAGGAAGAGGAGGAAGAGGAAGAGTATGAGGAAGAGTAGGGGGAAGAGGAGGAAGAGGAAGAAGAGGAGGAGGAGGGTGGAACACTAGTACACTGGTACTGGTACACTAACATTTCTGTCTGTCTATTTGTCTGTCTGTCAAGCTCCCTGTCTATCTGTCTATCCGTCTAGCTCTCTGTCTCAGAGAGCCACAAGACTGTGTCATCATTTTTACTCACATCTTCAAGCAGAGTATAGCACTTTGTCTGGATTTCTTGGGTTATCCTAGGTAATTTATACTATGTATACTTGTATTTATGTGTACCTGTGAGACAGAGATAGACAGATAGAAAGAGAGAGACAGATTGAAAGAGATAGAATGAGGGAGAAAGATAAAACACCATTGTGTATGACACCATGTTTCAGAGTTCCACAAGCTGCAGAACTAATAGGAATATGTTCAGTGACTGTATATTGGTATATATATTATAGAACAATAATAATAAACAATGTTTTGTATTGTTTGTTTTTGTAAACAAGTTTTGTAAACAATATATTGATAATTATGTTTGTGTGCTTATTGTGTTGTATACAACGAGTGTATATATGTACATTGCACCTTACTTTGGTCTCACAGGCCACATAAGTTATGTGAAAAAATAAAATAGTGAAAAAAACAACAAACCTTCAAATACAAGTAAACTAAAGTTTACCGGGTGAGCGGCAGTCGCCGCTGTTGCCATACGCGGCTCATTTTCTGCAAACTTCATGCATCCATATCTCCGTAAGTATTGATGGTAAATTTTTTTTGTTTATCCTATAATGTTTAGAAAAAAAAACTCTATTTTTTCATAAGAAAAAATAATTTTTTTTTTTTTTGAAATTTGGCCGACCCTGAGAACGAGTTTCGGAGAGGGCCTGTCGACCCTCAAAGGGTTAAAAGGAGAAACTTTTGTTTTTCCTTTTGCGCCGCCCTGCCTCGGTGGGATACAGCTGGTGCATTGAAAGAAAGAAAATACACAGATGTATATTTCCCTATTGAACTCTTATACTGTTACACCTCCATCCCCTCCCATCACCACTACTAAATTGAAAATCTTTGTCCACATTTTTAAAAACAAAATTCTTTAAAAAATAGTCCAAAACAAATACTGTATGTATTTCAACCACTAAAGCAACTTTCCCAAGGCCTTTCCATTTTTGAATCCATGGTCATGCACAAAATTGACATTTTTCCCAATTTTTGGCTAATAAACCATAACCAACAATTGAAGCCAATCTAATAAAAAATAAAGATGGGGTGGGGAGGGGGCCAGGAAAAAATAATCTGTATTAGCCATTTCTTGCCTATTTCACACTTACAAATCTTGTGTAATTTACTAGCATGTCTGTTGGCACCAAGAAACAGCCATGAAAACCACCTTAGAAAATGCCCTTAATTTTCTGTTTTAACCCAAATGCAGGGTCAGAGGTTAGCCATTCATATGCACTACATGGGGCAGGAATCTTATTGAGAGGCCTGGTTACAAACTGGGCTGTGGGTACGTTGACCCCCGAATCCCTCGCCATGTATACTGCACTCGCCCCACCCTATAGACCCATTCTATAACATCTAGGCCAAAATTTGCCATTTGCAGCAAATGTGAAGGTGCTATAAACAATGCTTATTAGTACATCATGGACTCTGCTATTATGTACTGGTCCATAGAAGATAAAGTACACTACAGTTAGATCAAGTGCTAACCTGTGGAGAAAAGAATTTTATCCATGTAAGCAAGGAAGGGAATATATCAGAGTGCAGTGGACCCTCGAATTTAGTAGTGCCTTTTCTGTATGCAAAATAGTTTTGCATACAGAAAAGACACTACTAAATTCGAGGGTCCATTGTACATGTATAATGGTACCAGTACTGATGTATGGGTGTAAAACATTAGCTTGAAACTTATGAGGAGGCAGTGAAGTCGTGTTTAAGGGCAATGTGTGGTGTGAATATGATTCATAGAATTTAGAACATGAAGAAAAGTGGGTATGGGATAACAAAAGTATAATTCAAGAGGGATGAGTAGGGATTCTTGAGTATGGACTAAAATGGGATGACTAGGAGAATATATAAATATGGGGTAGAGGGTAGGATTCATCCCAAGAAGGAATGAAGAGAAGAGGTAAAGAGGATTTTATGTGCTAGAGACTTAAACATCTCAACAGGCTTGTGTGAGCACTTTAGACTGGAGGCAAGTGGTTTTTTATGAAGGGATTGAGGGAATTCATTAGCTGATATCAAGTCCTGGAGATGGGAAGCATTCTAAAAGAGGGAGTGAAGATGTTGCAGTTCAGAGGCCCATCTACACTGTGATGTTAGCACACTTGCTAAACAGTGCTTGAATAAGAATGAATGTGTTTTCTCTATTTTTGGTTCACCCTACCTTGGGCAAAGGCTGGTATGTTAAAAAAAAAAAAAGTTTCTTATATTACATTACAGTATTTTGAGAATTATTGCTGTTTGTGAGAAAGTAAAAGGGGACACCGATCTTCCAGTGTTGGCTATGTTTTTGTTTCATGGGGTGTTAATGTTGCAGTTTAAAAACTGTAGTGTAAAGCACCCTTCTGGCAAGACAGTGATGGAGTGAATGATGGTGAAAGTTTTTCTTTTTCGGGCCACCCTGCCTTGGTGGGAATCGGCCAGTGTGATAATAAAAAAAAAAAAATTATTTATCTACTTATTTTATGCCAGTCCCACATTACTCTAATAATTATTATTTTTTTTTTTTCCTGTTTTTCTGTTTTACACTTGTAGTCATTTTGAATGTCTGAAGGATTGCTAGATTATTTTATTCAAGGATTCTAATGATTAGTTTCCATGTGTGTACATTTCTTTAGCAGGTGTAAAATCACATTTTTAGCTTTAATTTCAAGATGTAGAAATAGCAAGTTATCAAAAGTTTTTCACTTAATTTTATCTACAAATTCTGGGACATTTGTTCAACAAATACAGTGGACCCTCGGCTAACGAACGCATTGCATAACGTTAAATCCACCTAACGAAGCATTCGAGCGTAAAAATTTTGGCCTGGCTAACGGTAAAAAACTTGCAAAACATGATTCATCCCGAACCTGTCCGTCCAGCCTGAGCACCTCGGCTGCCCTGTCGTCATTGTTTACAAGCCAGGGAGGCCAGTTTCATACATACATTCGATACATTTTGTATTACATTGTTTGTAGTGCTTGTAACTGCTAAATAAGCCACCATGGGCCCAAAGAAAGCTTCTAGTGCCAACCCTGTGGTAAAAAGGGTGAGAAGTGAGAAATACTATCAAAATACTATCGTACCACGGTCAGCTGCTGCTGCACCACCGTCAGCTGTACTACTCGAAGATGTGGAGAGACTGTTGTTGGTGTGGCTTAACGAGAAACAATCCCAAAGGGTTAGCCAACCAGGATAACCCAAGAAAGTCGGCGAGTCATCGAGGACTGTCTAACTTATTTCCATTGGCGTCCTTAATCTTGTCCCCCAGGATGCGACCCACACCAGTTGACTAACACCCAGGTGAACAGGACAAAATGCCTGGAACTAGTGCTCATATTGGTGAATTTAAGGCCAGCAAAGGATGGTTTAAGAGATTTAAGAATCGTAGTGGCATACACAGTGTGATAAGGCATGGTGAAGCTGAAAAATTCCAACCCCAACAAGTGTTCAGTTGTGAGGAAACAGGCCTGTTCTGGAAGAAAATGCCAAACAGGACCTACATTACTCAGGAGTAAAAGGCACTCCCAGGACACAACCCTATGAAAGACAGGCTAAGTTTCTTGTTTTGTTGTAATGCTAGTGGGGATTGTAAAGTGAAACCTTTACTAATGTATCACTCTGAAAATCCCAGTGTGTTCAAGAAAAACTGTCTCATCACTCATCAGTACTCTTCAATACTGTCTCATCACTCATCAGTACTCTTCAATACTGTCTCATCACTCATCAGTACTCTTCAATACTGTCTCATCACTCATCAGTACTCTTCAATACTGTCTCATCACTCATCAGTACTCTTCAATAAAGGTAAGTGTCATTTTAACATTTATATAGTTGTGCATGTCTCATTGTTTTCTTTGTAGGGTAATGTATATTTCATGAAAAAAAACAAATTATTATTTTTAATACTTTTTGCTGTCTGGAAAGGATTAATTGAGTTTCCATTATTTCTTATGGGGAAAATTAACTCGGCTAATGATAATTTCATCTAACGATGAGCTCTCAGGAACGGATTAATATCGTTAGCCGAGGGTCCACTGTATTTACATAAAAACAAAAAAGGCTATTGGCATACATTAAGAGGTAGGAGAATTTATTTTCAATGTCTAAAATGCATCTTTTTGATTTCAGGAGTACGTAAACTTGTCAATGCCTCATTTGGATACTCCACCTAGCAGTTGCGAGTCACCTCTTATATCAGATGCTCTTACTTCACACTAAGCTATTACGGCAGCAACTGATGTACTCACCACTGCTGCTCCCAGTATGACACCTCATACAGTGCCTTATACCAGTGCCACAACAAGAAGACGTACTGTCTTATTGAAAGATTTGAACTTTGCCTAGGAGGCTGTAGCTTTAGTTGAAAAAAAAAAAGTTGCCATATAGCTTAAAATGCTCTGAAAAAGTCTTTTGACAATTTGGTTTTTGACTTGTCTATGGCATAAATTCACTATTGAAAAGCAAACATGATAAGTAACATTTGAACAGAAGTGTTCAGAAAAAAGACAATTTATTATGTGCATTTATTTATTGTTTTACTCTTGTTGAGAAGTGCATTTATTTTCTCTATTAAAGAGACTGCCTGCAGTTCAGTAAAGAAGCTGAACAAAAAGTCATAAACAGTGATGAGGTGCTATTAATCCTAGTTAGGACTGGATGGTGTATTGTGAAATGCACAAGACTATGTATGTAATGTGACCACCAGTCACTGCTCAGTTATGTACTTGTACATCACCGCTAACAAGTAATAATGCAGACCTTATGAATTGGATGAGGAAATTCCTAAGCATTTTATTTTTTATCAGTGTTTGTGTTATCAATAAATTATCAATAATTATATTGATGCATAAGGTTCTGTACTTAAGTTGTCTGTCAGTACACATTATACAACCTCCTATTATTGTGGGTACAGTACTGCATTTTGAAAAAAAAATATATCCAAATTACTGAGCATTAAGTTGCAGAGATGGTCATGTTTGGAAGTGACAAAAAGAATAAGAAATGTGAACAAGAATTATTCTTTATATAAGCACATGAAGGGTGGTAACAGGTTTCTCAGGGTTATCAGGTTTACATGATATATAATTAGAAGATAATATTCACCCACTTTTTGGGAATGGAGGAAGATGAATAGGAAGGCATGATCAGTTTTAAGATGGCTTGTATATAGAGGAATACCAGACTTGCATTTAAATTTGTACAAGATCTGGGTTTGTAGTACCAGTAATATTTTCAGGGATAAGACACCATTGAAAATGTCTATAGATGTACTACTAAAGATTTTTTTATTATAGTGAAAGTTAAGCAGTACTGCAGTGTAGTATATTTGATGTTGAAGTTTATGAAGGAGGTGTTTCATACACTGAGTTAATGAGCAAAAACAGCATGTATATTATACTGAATTGCCTTTATGTAGATAAGCTGCAGAAGTGAACATGTGTGTACTAATAATAATGGCAAGTAAAATTAATAATTGGTATTGGATTACGGATAGGTGATGTAATACCATTGCAACAAATGCTATAGCAAATGTACAAAAATTATTCTGCTATTATGTACTTAATTTGAAAGAATTTTAAGTTTTTTCTTTTATACAATCCAAGTCAGCAGTGTATTGAAATTATTTGTGAAGTCTACAATGGTGCTAATAGTATCTAGTAATACTGACCCCTCAAGGAAGGTTCCTTGATGTTGGTGAGGGGCTCTTGATTTAGGGAATTGGATCTGTGCTCCAGTTCCCCGAATTAAGCCTGGATGCCTTCCACATCCCCCCCCCCCAGGCGCTGTATAATCCTCCGGGTTTAGCGCTTCCCCCTTGATTATAATAATAATAATAATAGTAATACTGAAAGGCATCTGACCAGCTTGCGTTAGTTTTCTAGTATTCGAGGTTTTAAAAGTAGCTGGCAGTTTGTATCGTGTTAAATTATAATAATAATAATAATAATCTTTATTTACTACAAGTACATGTACATGGTATACAGTCCTAGCTGACAACAATGACATACTACTATATAGAAAGCCACTTGTTATGCTGAGCATCTCGGGCAAATTATATCGTAATTCTGTAGAGGTTATGTCCTTAAAATGTTTTATTTCCGCCTTATTTCCAGATGTTGTGTATCTTTATACGTATATACTTCTAAACTGTTGTATTCTGAGCACCTCTGCAAAAGCAGTGATAATGTGTGAGTGTGTTGAAAGTGTTGAATGATGAAAGTATTTTCTTTTTGGGGATTTTCTTTCTTTTTTGGGTCACCCTGCCTCGGTGGGAGATGGCCGACTTGTTGAAAAAAAAAAAAAAAAAAAATGTTATTTGTGAATATATTGGAAGGTATAGCCCACTGGTGGCTACTTTTGGAATTTTTTTTTTTCTTTTTGTTTGAATTTAATATTTTTAGATATTGTATCTCAAAAGTTTCTCAGCTGCTCTTAGAACTAGTTTTCATCAGTGTTGTAGGGGTCTTCATTTTTGGGTGATTTTATAGGCCACTTAAAATTTCCTTTGTACCAATGTGCCATATAGTGTTAGTTGAATTTGGAGTCCCAAGAAGTTTGTGATTCAAGATTTTCAGCATTTTTAATATGGGTTTTATAGTGATGCCTCAAGAATGCTTAACTAAATTTCTCTATCAGTATATTTGTAAATTAGCCTCTTATAATTTTTTGTAATGTTTGGGAACTTCGGTACTTCATGGTAGAAGTTTAATTGTTTCAGGCTAGACATTTGTACGTATTGACAAAATATGCAAACATTGTTTAAAAACTTAGCTTCTCCTGTTTGTTAATTTCATTACCAATGTTTCAAGTTAGTTTGTGGTTGGCATTTCCATAATAGTTGATGTACATCAGACTAAAGTGTACTGTACATCTTGTGGCACTTGTACACTATTAGTGGCAGTTATAGCAAATTTTTTTCACAATAGAGAGGTTATTATTTGCTCAATATCTCAACAAAACCTGTTATTTGAATTACACCTTTAGGATATTATTATAAAGCACTAAACTGACAAGGGTCACCATTAAGATAGCCACACTGTCTTCTAATTCTTTGTTCCTTATGCTCTAACATTCAATTTGCATAAATTTCTGCCCAAACACTTTCACAGTCTCCTCACTGCAACATTAAAACTTCACATCCATACAAGTGTCACCACCACTGTACTCTGATACATTCCTGTTTATGCATCCAGTAATATATTTCTCCTACAAACTGTTCAGCACTTGTATATTTTTTTCTTTGTCTCTTTTGTGATTTTTGTCCTTGTTTACATCTGTTGTTGACCTGTAGGAGTCATACAGCTCTTGGGGGAATGGAAGGCATTGTTTCAATCCAAGGAAGAGGAAGTCCCATTCCTTGGATCATGAGCCATACCTGGTGTCTTGAGAACCTTTGTTGAGGGGCCTGATATCTACAACTAACTTCATACTCTCTAACTCTGAAAATATGTTTTTGTATGTTATCTATTCTCTTGTATTTTTTAATAGCCAAGTTGAGTTGCTCCTCAGGCTTTCTTAACCTTAAACGCTTCAAACTTATATATACGTTTTGTAAACATTTGAAAGTATGTAAAAAAATCTACTTTTTTTTTTGTTATATTTGAAAATATGTAAAAAAAACATAGATCTACTTTTGGAGCACTATGGATATGAACGTCGATCTATTTGGACCGTTTAAGGGTTAAAACTTGTTACTCTCTCCCAAATTTGCTTTGAGTCTTCTCCATCCTGTTTCACATTTTGCAGTCTGGTTCCTCTTTAACCTTTTTTCTCTCTCTCGCCTTTTCTACATTATAAAAGCCTTGTATGCTAACTTTTCCTCGCCCACTCAGGTTCACCTTCATGATTACAAATTTCTGCTGCATGCACTGTCTTAATCTAACCCATACCTCTGTCTTACCCACTGACTCCATTGTCTATTATGCTATCTACCTTTTACTCCCACTAAATAACTCGCTTGTTGAGAAGTCTAGCAAACTGCTGTCACTGCAATGTATGTCATCTACTTATCTTTTTTTTTTTTTTTCTAAACCCCCTTTCTGTATTTAATTCAATTTGAGGATCTGATATTTACCCCTTGGAACTCCAAACTTTTCTACTACGTTTTTAGGTCCCTAAAAATTATTTTTTCCTCTTGGTTCAAAAGTTGTTGAAAGTCTCCCAAAATCTCCACATCTTTTACATAAGGTGCATAAAGATTTACTGTAACCCATCTTTATTCTAATAATTCTTGCATTTAAACACTTGTACCTCCAATTTTTCCATAGTCTCATTTAATATCACTACTACTTGGGCACCAGTTCTGAGCTACATCTTCTTTAAACCAAGTAACTCGTTGAAATTTTCAAACCCCTTTTAGCTTTTCTTAATGGTAGGACATCCAGCTTTTTCATTCATGACATCAGCAGTCTATTTTCTTACCTGTACTATACTCAAACTCAACATTTTCTTTGTCTTTAGTAATTGATACAGAAGGGGTTATTAGTCCCCTTGCTTACAGAGGAAGAAGTCTAACCTACTTTACCATATGAATTGAAAGGAAATGCTACAAGAGCAAGAAATAAAAAAAAATCAGAAGCAAACTTGGTGTGTATACACATTCATATGTGTAAGGTATATGCCCACTCTAGCACCTTATGTACCATCACTCGTTTCCTTCCTGTCAGGTATTCTCTGAACCATTGTAGTGCTTTTTCTGCTTATATTGCTTGCTTCTCTAGCTTTTGTACCAGTCTCTTCTACTACACTTATTCTGCCAGTGTAAAACATTGAACAGGTTTCTGAATATTAATGTTTGGTGCCCATCCCACTGCACCAACAATTTAACTGAAGTTTAGCTCGTGTGATAACTCGACCCAAGAACTCGTGTGTGCACACATGCAGTCATGTGGGAATAGTTTGTCAGCCTGAAAATTTATTTAGGATGCTCAAACCCCACAAATTATTAGTATATTAACAAACGTTTTCTTATTTATCTCATGACTGACATGTGGGGGACTAACCCATGCCACTAGTATTTCAACCAGTTTGAAATATTAGTTGTATGGTGCCCCAACCCACCATTCCCTAAACTTAACTAATCAAACTGCCTCCTATTACCAAAGGTGCTGTATGACCCCTACAGTTTTAGGACTCTTTCCACTCCATAAAATAAATCAGTAAGAGTAATAAATGTAGCAGGGTAATGTGTGTGCTTTAGCTCCCACAAGTTCTCATTTACTAGTCATCCAGTGTTGACGTGCTGTGCAGGGAGACAACCGCACTAGTGTGTACCATCATCACAAATGACTCTAGCCTATCTACCTCCTTACTTGCTCTCATCTGTTGTTGTAATAGCTAATTATATATGTCATTTGTCTAAATCATATTCTCATGTTACAATAACAGTAATGACTTTAATTTTTTCGTATTTTAATAAAATTCAAGGAAGCAGAAGATGAGGCAACAATATTGGATTGGTATTTCAGCAATTTTCTTAATATTACAACAACCCTGAATTTAGTTTACAGGCATCCAACCAATCTTCCTTGATTAAATATTTTATCAGGATTTTCCTGGGCAAATAGTACATTTCAGATCAAGCAGCTGAAGAGTATGCAAATCATTATTTGGAAGGCATTTAAAGTAGTGTAATAAACTAAAAGATTTATTTTCACTAAATGTTTAATGTGTGTACTAAAAATGGTAAATTTATCAGTTTTTTACTGATCTATTAAGCTGTACTTTCTGGCACAATAATAAACAATTTGTTTTGTAAGTTGACTAAGATGCCTGTGTGTGCACAAACCACAAAAAATATTAGCCACTTCATTTTCAGTAGTAATGTGTTTAGTGATGAGATAAAGGCAGCAGCACACAAGTGGGGGTGACTCCATGCACACCAATGTTTCACGTGTCAAATGTAGTGTCATGCCAAAGGCTTAAATTTATGTGTCAGTATTGGTAGGTTCCATGTAGCTTGCCACTGTACTGACACTACACTACTTAACAATCTTGTATACTGTATGCTCATTTGTAAATTAATTTGTAAAAATATTCACGAAATTACCTATATATCCTGATGCTTCTAAACAGTGATAGTCATTAAATTAATTTACTCGTAAGTGAAAATTTTCATACCAAAATAACTATTATTTTTTTATTTTTTGGTGTAACAGAAGAAAACTGTGGCCATATTTTCTTGTTCAGCAAGAGTAATAGAGAAATATACTTTATTATGGGTGTTAGGGAAGGCAGTATCCCTAAATAAGTGAGAACATCATAACCATACATGTACAGTAGGTATATTTTAGCTGCTTCTACCATTAATATTTGAGCAAGACAAGTTGGCTTTAGTTTTTTACCAAGTCTAAGTACTGTATATGTCACAGCCATGTAATATGATACATGAAATAAACTCTTGTTATCAACTGTATTTCCTTAACCTAAAACTAAATTCAAAAATTTATATATAAAAAATTATTCAGAAAACAGCCTTCAATAATTCTCAAGAAGAAAGGGAATGGAACCTTTATGAAGGCTTCTTCTAGAACAAAATATTGGCATTACAGAACCTTGAAACTGAGTACTATGTCCTGTTGTGTATGTGGTGTAACTGAGTACTATGTCCTGTTGTGTACATGGTGTATAATTAATGGTCGAGTGATGCTGCAATTATTGCTATGGTTGCTTTCAACTCCATGCCAAAATATCCTATGTGGAAAAACATAACCAATGGCGGCTACCACCTTCAATGATTGGAACCATTACCTTCATATTACTTTACCTATATTATATGTATATATATAATATATATATACATAATATATATAATTATATATATATATAAATATATATATAAATATATATATATATAATATATATAAATATATAAATGTATATATATATAAATGTATATATATATATAAATATATATATATATATAAATATATATAATATAAATATATATATATATAAATATATAAATATATATATAAATATATATAAATTTCATGCACTGGCCAGGGAGGTATACCATCTTTTAGGAGTGAAGAAGAGCAGAATGTAAGTGTGGGGAAGGTATGTGAGGCATTACGTAAAATGAAAGGGGGTAAAGCAGCTGGAACTGATGGGATCATGACAGAAATGTTAAAAGCAGGGGGGGATATAGTGTTGGAGTGGTTGGTACTTTTGTTTAATAAATGTATGAAAGAGGGGAAGGTACCTAGGGATTGGCAGAGAGCATGTATAGTCCCTTTATGTAAAGGGAAAGGGGACAAAAGAGATTATAAAAACTATAGAGGAATAAGTTTACTGAGTATACCAGGAAACGTATACGGTAGGGTTATAATTGAAAGAATTAGAGGTAAGACAGAACGTAGGATTGCGGATGAGCAAGGAGGTTTTAGAGTGGGTAGGGGATGTGTAGATCAAGTGTTTACATTGAAGCATATATGTGAACAGTATTTAGATAAAGGTAGGGAAGTTTTTATTGCATTTATGGATTTAGAAAAGGCATATGATAGAGTGGATAGAGGAGCAATGTGGCAGATGTTGCAAGTATATGGAATAGGTGGTAAGTTACTAAATGCTGTAAAGAGCTTTTATGAGGATAGTGAGGCTCAGGTTAGGGTGTGTAGAAGAGAGGGAGAATACTTCCCGGTAAAAGTAGGTCTTAGACAGGGATGTGTAATGTCACCATGGTTGTTTAATATATTTATAGATGGGGTTGTAAAAGAAGTAAATGCTAGGGTGTTCGGGAGAGGGGTGGGATTAAATTATGGGGAATCAAATTCAAAATGGGAATTGACACAGTTACTTTTTGCTGATGATACTGTGCTTATGGGAGAATCTAAAGAAAAATTGCAAAGGTTAGTGGATGAGTTTGAGAATGTGTGTAAAGGTAGAAAGTTGAAAGTGAACATAGAAAAGAGTAAGGTGATGAGGGTATCAAATGATTTAGATAAAGAAAAATTGGATATCAAATTGGGGAGGAGGAGTATGGAAGAAGTGAATGTTTTCAGATACTTGGGAGTTGACGTGTCGGCGGATGGATTTATGAAGGATGAGGTTAATCATAGAATTGATGAGGGAAAAAAGGTGAGTGGTGCGTTGAGGTATATGTGGAGTCAAAAAACGTTATCTATGGAGGCAAAGAAGGGAATGTATGAAAGTATAGTAGTACCAACACTCTTATATGGATGTGAAGCTTGGGTGGTAAATGCAGCAGCGAGGAGACGGTTGGAGGCAGTGGAGATGTCCTGTCTAAGGGCAATGTGTGGTGTAAATATTATGCAGAAAATTCGGAGTGTGGAAATTAGGAGAAGGTGTGGAGTTAATAAAAGCATTAGTCAGAGGGCAGAAGAGGGGTTGTTGAGGTGCTTTGGTCATTTAGAGAGAATGGATCAAAGTAGAATGACATGGAAAGCATATAAATCTATAGGGGAAGGAAAGAGGGGTAGGGGTCGTCCTCGAAAGAGTTGGAAAGAGGGGGTAAAGGAGGTTTTGTGGGTGAGGGGCTTGGACTTCCAGCAAGCGTGCATGAGCGTGTTAGATAGGAGTGAATGGAGACGAATGATACTTGGGACCTGACGATCTGTTGGAGTGTGAGCAGGGTAATATTTAGTGAAGGGATTCAGGGAAACCGGTTATTTTCATATAGTCGGACTTGAGTCCTGGAAATGGGAAGTACAATGCCTGCACTTTAAAGGAGGGGTTTGGGATATTGGCAGTTTGGAGTGATATGTTGTGTATCTTTATACGTATATGCTTCTAAACTGTTATATTCTGAGCACCTCTGCAAAAGCAGTGATAATGTGTGAGTGTGGTGAAAGTGTTGAATGATGATGAAAGTATTTTCTTTTTGGGGATTTTCTTTCTTTTTTTTGGGTCACCCTGCCTCGGTGGGAGACGACCGACTTGTTGAAAAAAAAAAAAAATAAATATATATATATAAATATGTATAATATATATATATAAATATATATATTACCTGGAGAGAGTTCCGGGAGTCAATGCCCCCGCGGCCCGGTCTGTGACCAGGCCTCCTGGTGGATCAGAGCCTGATCAACCAGGCTGTTGCTGCTGGCTGCACGCAAACCAACGTACGAGCCACAGCCCGGCTGGTCAGGTACCAACTTTAGTTGCTTGTCCAGTGCCAGCTTGAAGACTGCCAGGGGTCTGTTGGTAATCCCCCTTATGTGTGCTGGGAGGCAGTTGAACAGTCTCGGGCCCCTGACACTTATTGTATGGTCTCTTAACGTGCTAGTGACACCCCTGCTTTTCATTGGGGGGATGGTGCATCGTCTGCCAAGTCTTTTGCTTTCGTAGTGAGTGATTTTCGTGTGCAAGTTCGGTACTAGTCCCTCTAGAATTTTCCAGGTGTATATAATCATGTATCTCTCCCTCCTGCATTCCAGGGAATACAGGTTTAGGAACCTCAAGCGCTCCCAGTAATTGAGGTGTTTTATCTCCGTAATGCGTGCCGTGAAAGTTCTCTGTACATTTTCTAGGTCAGCAATTTCACCTGCCTTGAAAGGTGCTGTTAGTGTGCAGCAATATTCCAGCCTAGATAGAACAAGTGACCTGAAGAGTGTCATCATGGGCTTGGCCTCCCTAGTTTTGAAGGTTCTCATTATCCATCCTGTCATTTTTCTAGCCGATGCGATTGATACAATGTAATGGTCCTTGAAGGTGAGATCCTCCGACATGATCACTCCCAGGTCTTTGACGTTGGTGTTTCGCTCTATTTTGTGGCCAGAATTTGTTTTGTACTCTGATGAAGTTTTAATTTCCTCATGTTTACCATATCTGAGTAATTGAAATTTCTCATCGTTGAACTTCATATTGTTTTCTGCTGCCCACTGAAAGATTTGGTTGATGTCCGCCTGGAGCCTTGCAGTGTCTGCAATGGAAGACACTGTCATGCAGATTCGGGTGTCATCTGCAAAGGAAGACACGGTGCTGTGGCTGACATCCTTGTCTATGTCGGATATGAGGATGAGGAACAAGATGGGAGCGAGTACTGTGCCTTGTGGAACAGAGCTTTTCACCGTAGCTGCCTCGGACTTTACTCTGTTGACGACTACTCTCTGTGTTCTGTTAGTGAGGAAATTATAGATCCATCGACCGACTTTTCCTGTTATTCCTTTAGCGCGCATTTTGTGCGCTATTACGCCATGGTCACACTTGTCGAAGGCTTTTGCAAAGTCTGTATATATTACATCTGCATTCTTTTTGT